>NC_090785.1:16960000-17220000 GCF_040054535.1 Antennarius striatus | reverse complement strand
TTTGTTCCGGGGTCTGTGAAGTG
Source organism: Antennarius striatus (assembly GCF_040054535.1). Classification (NCBI taxonomy): domain Eukaryota; kingdom Metazoa; phylum Chordata; class Actinopteri; order Lophiiformes; family Antennariidae; genus Antennarius; species Antennarius striatus. Next base: position 17,219,977 of record NC_090785.1, on the reverse strand, counting down.
AGGATCAAGGTCTTCTGGACACATTTTTTACTTTATTAAGTGTAATGCGTTTGCCCAGAGCAGACAGGATTCAGGCTCTTCTGTACAGAAAGTTTCTCCCACCTGCTGAAGCAGCAGCGATGACGGATGAGCGGGTTCTCCAATCTATATTTAGGAGGATGTTTATTTTGCACGCTGCCGGACTCGAAGCAACATCTTTCATTCTGACCCCTTTATCGCAGCTGTGACCCTGACCTCCCTCCTCCACCTCCTATTCAGTCTCCTGTCCCTCCCCTGTCCTCTCCTGCATTTCCTCCTTCCTCCCTCTGCAAATCCACTCCCGTCCAATCGCCCTGGGTCATCCACTCCCTACTCTATGAATACGCCGTGCGAGCGGAGAGGAGAACTCGCTGGTGCTTTTTTTTTCTTTTTTTTCCCTCCATTGCATTTAGATGTAGATCGCGTTGAAATTTACAACCATTCAAGAGCAGTTCAGCTCCACAGGGGGCCGCAGCAAAGTCAGACGCCAATCAATTACGGGAGACAAAAATGTTACAAGTGAATGTTATGAGGAAATACCTCAGCTCCAGGTGTTGGTTTGGGGGGGGGTCAGGGGTGAGGGGTGAGGGGGTCACACACCACCCCTCAGGGTTCCTCGGCCTCACAAGTCTGATGAATAGCGTGCTAACAAGGACCAGCTCTGCCTCTCTGCGGACACACGCTCTCTTTTCCAACCACTTTTTATTCTTACCCCCCCCCCCCCCCCCCACCAGGGACTGATGTAGAAGCGGCCGAGTGGTAATACTTCTACCTGCTGAACCTTTAAAACACCCCACCATCTGTCGTCTCCTTGGATTTATAATTATCATCATATCACATTCAAACTAAGCACTGTCGCACTCTTACATAACCTAACCCCTATATCCACCAGCGCCATGGAATTCTTAACAATAATTTGAATAAATTATTATTGGGTGAGGTGTTAAATCCTAGCCTGCAATAGAAGTGCTTTCTTTCTAATGAGGCTCCCTTACCTCGTCTCTGGCTTGTATCCACACAGAAGGGATATGAGGGAGCTGATCACAGGCACATGCATGGTGCGCCGCCCGCGGTTAAGACGTGCAGACACACCTGATGCCCTCCAAACACACACACACACACACACACATCGCAGATATGGATATCGCACACACATTTGAACAAGCACACACTACCACCCTTGCCCATTTGCACAGTAATATCATTGAGCCAATTAAAGAGATGAGTCTTATTAGCAGTGGTGTCTTGGCCCTCATTAATCTCCTGGCTTTTCTGGCAGGAGCTGGTGACATGTAGAGCTGTTCGTCATCTTTATGATACCTGTCTCATCGTGCCCTTATGAGACACTCATCCAAACTTTACTAGGTCTCATGATTTAGCAGAGCCAGCTTTGGCCCAGAAAAGCGTTCAGTCATCCGCGGGTCACCTTTGAGAGAGCTTCAAGGGATTTGAAAACGGGGGCGTAGAAAAGTAGGGCCCAGCGTTGCGCATTGCTAGCTACCGAGCTTGCATGTTTTTTTTTTCAGAATTTTTCTCCTAATTGAAAAGCCATAATCTTGTTTCCCCCTTCATGCAAAACAGGGGGGGACATCACTATTATCCTCATGGCGCTCAGCTCAGGCCCGTTGGGACGAGTGAAAGTGGCTCCGAAACAATGGTGGCGAGGTGAGGAGAGGAGGTGGAGAGAATCACATTCCAGGGTTACACAGGGTAAATATGACTCTGCTCCCAGGTGAAAACCCTTCTTGTTTTCTTGGTTGGAGGGGTCGAATACCCTGCCCAGACCTCTGGACCACCTGCAGGTCTGCCGATGACAGATTCCCTCCACACGCTGGATCATCTCAGCCTTCAGTGTCAAAGACAGACTAATCCCACTGCTTCTGTCCTCTTAAGCACAATAGCCCTGTCACTCGTTCCCTCATTCAGCATACCTTCAGCCGCTCTGCCTGTGTGTCGATGCGGAGGAAACCGACAGGAGGCAGACAGTAGATTCCCACGGCACTCTATTCATAGCTTTCCGCTGGAATCTCTGACCTGTTCTGGCCTGTCTCATGAAACCTGCTCCTCATAATGAAAGGCATTGATCCTATTCTCAACTCACATTCACCTTGACGTCTTGGTTACGGCCCACAGAGCGTCTCGTCTTAACCCAGGAGAGATAATTTACCTTTATTTTATTAATTGATGCTTTGTGTCAAGCGTGGGACATTGTGTTGCACTTTGACGAGTTTAGCTATTTGAGATCTAGCCGGCCAAAGTTTTCCTATCCGAGTGCATGTGTCCGTGCCCCTAATCTCAGGTCTTTGTGAATGATTTTCCGAGGTCAGCTGCTTTCCTCTGCCCTCACAGTCTGATGAAGATTACTACCATTACTCTCATTGATGATTTATCCAGAGAATTAAATTTCTGTAGGCTCATTAACTTTGCAGAATCTTGGGCACCTTTTCCTGTATGTAAAAGCTCTTCTCAAGAGGAAAAGAAAAGGAGCCACTTTGTCAAACGCAGTGAAAAGTTTTGGAATCCCTGCAAAATATTTTTGACTTTCCTCCATGAACTTTGCACATGCGTGTGGAAATCACGATTCTCAGTCCTCCTTGACCCTTTCTATTGTCTCAACACCAGCTGAACTGATAGGACTTGTAGAGGCCTGTGGGTTATCAGCTGCAAATACTAGCAGACGCTGAGGCACTCATTTCAACTCAGCAGCTCTGATCGCAGATATACACATTCACCTATCTATAGCTGAGGCATTGCTGAAAGGAAAAGTCTGGTGAACAGAGGGAAAATAACATTTTGGCTTAAGGGCATGAGATTTGGCCTGGAAACACCCACTAAACCTTTATAAAACTGGTTTGACAGCAGTTTTACACTAATCTAACTGCGGTCTTTGGTAGCTGTCTGCATGAACACCACTAACAGCATATTAGATCTACAATTACACCTCACTCTGGTGCGCCTGTGCCAACCAGTCCACCCAAGTTGCAGTTTATATATCCAGTGAGAAATTACAAAACGTTTTGCTGACACGGGTGAATTTAGTGAAAAGTTTCCAGTGAGAAACATTCTGTCTTACAAACTATTTTTACAGAGCTGTCATGTGGAACAAAGACAATCACCAATATCTTCTGAGCAATGAGCTTGTTGTCGACCACGTGTGCAGGAAATGGAGGTCAGGAAGCGAAGATGGTGGATTCATAAGAGGACCTTCGGGGGCCAGTCAATAACAAACTGGACTCATAGCATCAACATCCTCTTCAAGACGGGACGGAGCAGATTGGTTCTGCCCAAGGGCTCTTCTGTTTTATGGGACTCATTCCTCATCTGAGTGAGAGAGGATATAATTAACTGTAAAATTGTGAAGCCCCACGAGGCTAAATTTTGATTTACTGTATTTTAATAAATTTGATTTGTCTTGTTAAGCATTGTTGTTATTGTTCTGCTGTATGTCAACGGATGTTTTAAAATTAACTGAGAGAAAAACTGAAGTTGCTTCAAATAAGAGATGCAGCAGTCATGCTTTTGGAATATGAAGACGTTTCACTCGAGGTTAGTGGCACCAAGTCAGTTCCCAACCACAAAGTAATTATGGTCAGTCATTTTCTTTCATGCTAACTTTTAAGTGGATGAGTGTTTGTTTCCAAAAGGCTGTTGCTTAATTTAATCTTAATTTGAGAGATATGGTCAAACTCAGTCTATGAATCCCTGGTATGTTACCAAAATCAGCTGATGTCAAACCGTCCTCTGATCACCAAAATAAAAATCTTGGTGCCAAGATTGTAGGGAACACCCTAAAATCTTGGCACAGCTGTTCACTAGAAAGGAACAGCTGGTAAGGTAAAGCTTCTGCCTACTTCTACAGCAGGGATAAAAAGGGCTGACGGCTCAAGAGTGGGTCTGCCGAGGTAAGTGCTTTCCTACACATTATTCTGACATGCGACAGGCAGATTGACGTAGTGATAGATGAGCCTCTTCATGTCTCACGGGCCGAACATGAAGGGGAAATCTGTGCGAGATCCTTTTCTAATACACTTGCATTGATCTGGGCGCCACTTTATTAATCATGCACTTAGCACAGAAGTCTGTGCTGCTTTCATCCTTTCTACTACTGCCTCATATCCTCACTTTTATCATTACAGCAACTACAGTGCTCTTAGTACAGCCAGCACAAGACATTACTGAGGCTACAATGAGCCCTTTTGATACTCAAATAAAACGTAAGAGCTATCATATATGTGAGATGCGTGCACAACATGGCCTGAATACATATTCATTACCTATTCAGTGGATAAAGATTCATACATTAGTGTCAACACACAGCTAGTGCTGCCAGTGAGGGGAGAATCAATGTCAGGATTGGACTGTACTGCCCCCCAGAGGCATTGAAGTGAATAACATCAGCATCATCCACTAAAATGGTTTTACGCCAAACGGCATACATGGACCAATGATACACTGTAACTATGGCATGTGCAGATTAATCCAAGTAGCATTCATATCAAAAACATCGTGGTCAAAAGTAAAAAGTGCCACAGATGAAATGTGTTGATTTTTATTCAAAAGTTACTGTCTCCAGACAAGTACAAATAAGAAAACAGTGACTGAAAGAGGATGAGATAATAGACAACAAACTTAAAGTGTAGGCAAGAGTGCAGAAAAAATAAAACACAGAAATGACCAAAAGGAAGGGAAAAAAATTAAAGTTTGTATATATACACATGATCTAGTAAGAATTTATACCAATGTAGTGGTAAGTAACAAACAATAAACAGTACTTTTTTCCTTAAAAGAATTTTCTTTTACTTACATAAAATAATTAGGCAAAACACATGTAGGCTGTTCATCTACTTAATCACATTACATCTGACCACCTCATGTTTCATGTTCTAAGAAGCCAATTGTCCACCTTTAAACAAAATTACTGTGAGAGAAGGTGACCTCCAGAAGCATGTTTTAAGGCTTAAGCATGGAATGACTACTAAACAACCCCAGTAGACAAAACGTTTCATTAAAACTTGTGACAAATATATGCCAGAATCTAAACTTTGTCTAGCTGCCACAGTGCTGCTGAATCTTCCATCATTATTATTGACTGAATAACTACTTTTCACGTTTGAGATTTGAAATCTTTGCGTATTGTGTGACAGGACTTTACATGTTGAGAAAACCTTAAAGCTGGATTTCACAAGTCTTTTCATTAGTTTTATCCAAACTAATTTACACGTAGGAAAAAAGGTAGAAACCCAAAGACATTATCAAGACAAAAAAAGGTAAAAATACAAATTTAAAAATCTTCCTGGCATGGCTTGACATGCTTTCAATTTTTTTTTTACTTACACATTTCTCAAACTTTGTGACTGAGGGCTGAAAAGTTGAAAATAAGAAAAGAAAAAGCACATATATAAAATCAGCACCGATTCATATATAACCTTTATTTAAAATGTAGAGATACCCATTTCAACATTATGCTGCTGGATTGTAAGAGAAAAAGAGGTGTAATTCTTTGAACAAGCTGCTTTCTGCCAGAGCCCACACAGTGGCACTACTGGGATAAAAATCTGTTCATCGTTGGGAAGGGGGCAGGGTTAAGCTCTAGGACATACTGTTTAACAGTGTGGAGCGTTCAGTGGACTCTGGGAATCTTCACAGCATAAAGGGATCATGACTGATTCTACGTGACATCTCACCATCTTAACCACCAGTGGTTATCAGGACCTCACCTCAGGTCCAACGACAGAGGAAAAAAAAACAACGTATGAGATAGAGGGAGGAAAAAATAAAGAGCACAGAAACGAAGACCTCCATCCACTTGGCTAACACATTACAAGCAAGCTACTACAGTCTGTTTATAAATTACTACTTCACACCTGGTAACTTACTACAATTGTAAAAAGGGTTAGACATAAACAAAAAATGTTTCTTAAGTTAAGCACACCAATTCAACCCCGTATTAAAAAAAAGAAAGTGGAAAAAGCTATCATGGATTTTTCTTTCTCTCATGTCTCATTTCTAATAGGTTTGGAAGTGGCCTGATACACTATTTCTGCACAGGAAGAGCTTACCCAAGATTATAAAAGTAAATATTTGAAACAAAGTCTCTCTGAGCAAGCAACACTGAGTGTGGGTAATCATTGGTCCACGTGGAGTACAAGCCAAAAAAATTTTTATTTTGTTTTTCTTACAGAAAACACTTCTGTTTCCGCGTCTAAAATTCTCTTTAAATACAAAGCGCCTCTTCTGTATCCCAGCGTCAAAAGTATCTGGATATTAGCTTAAAACATGGGCACCCCGAGGACCTGGAAGAAACAGAAAAACAGATTTTAATAACCAGAAGCTGATTTCAAAAGTCACGTTTTGTGTAAGACTAATGCCTAAGTGATACTTATCAAACACAAAATGACACTTTAATTTAATGTAGAAATTATCTGAATGGAATACATAATTGTGTTTACAATTTTTATAACTAATTACTATTTGCTTCACCATCATCTTCTCTATAACTGAGGAAAATAAGGTGGCCATGCATGACAATTAAGTTCACAATACTTGGGTCATTGTTGGCCAGCCCACACTGTTTGTTTGTCTTCAAGATTTGGAGCTTTTACAACATGAAGAGTTCCTTTTTTCCTTGATCACATGAAATTCAACATGGTTACGAGTTTCCTCTGTAATGTGATTGTGGTTGCAATCAGTTCCTGGTTTATTTTTGTATAGTTATAGTCATTATAGAGCAAATGTGTACTTTGATATGCGCCAGCTGATGAGCACTCTGGCATTCGTTTTACATGTTAAATATAATAGCAGCCCAAGGAAAATCTTCAACGTGGACCATCAGTCCAGTACCGGTCAACGTACAAAGTAAACCAGATAGAAAACCAGACATTCCTTACCGATTCATCCATGATAGAAGCAGGATCAAAGTAGTCTGGCTTGAGCTCAGACCTCTCTCGACGGTTCTTAGAGGGTGGCTGCAAAAAAAGACATATTTATGACCAAAAAAAAATCCAACAACTAGCAGTGAACAGCTGCTTTGGCAGACGACAAATGACTCCTTGCACGTGCAAAAAAAAATCAGGAATAATACATTCATTATGGATTTTTTTTTAAAAAAAGATGGATTATAAAGCAAAAATATCCCCATACTTAACAATCCATTTTGATGGCTTCCTTGGTCTTAAACAGAAGTTTAAACAGATCAGTCCTGTCTCACGAATGAAAGGGGATTTCTGCGCATGCAGAAAAGTCACATAAAACCAGAACTAAAACTTTAAAGAAATAAAGCCTAAGTCATGAAAAGGGAAACTATCAACCCAAATGGAAGAACTGAGAGTTGCTGGCAAGTTCTAGGAAGTACTTTGACTGTCTGATCTCCACCACACTGGTTTCAAAGGCAGTTAATCTTTCTTGTATGACTCAACACAGACCCAAGATGGTGCTGTTAACTGCCAGACCTCCAGTCAGGCGGGATCTTTGGCCACTTACTTCATAGCTGGCAGCCGATGCTATGAAACAACGAGACTCACTGACAATCTCACAGCTTTTAGAGATTGCTTTTGGACCCAGATTTTAGCGTTAAATCTAATTTGAAACAACTCTTTCATTCTACTTGACACTGCATCCAATATTGTGAGTGTAAAATAAGCAGGCCATAAGTCTCCAGATCTGTCCTGACTGTTCTCAGGACAAATGTTGCACAAATTGGAACAACATTAACTATTGTTGCCTCCAGACTGAATCGTGGGTGTCTGAGAGATGAGTATGATGCCTTTTAGCTATTTGAGCCGAGTTGATCACTCATGTCAGCCAGGAAACTCTGAGCCAGAGACGGAAGACATTAGCATTCAACTGAAAATAGGGATGTTTGATCTTTTTGACCTTTGGAAAATTCATGTCATTGTATTTTTGCTATTACAAGTAGAAGATGAAAGTTCAGAAGAAGAAACATGTTCCGTTAATGTTCGGAAGAGGGAAAAATCCATCAAGTTCTTCCAGAAGAGATCTTATTAGAGGAATTCAATATTATTGGCATCTTACCAGATCAATGTCCATGGTATCAAAGTCCATGCCTTCATTTAGGTCGTCCATACGACCCTCAGATGACATCATCACATCCTCAACAATCGGCTCTTCGTCTTCCTCCATCAGCCCAGTGCCGCGACGACTGCAAAAATGAACGTGACATAATTAGGGAACCATACTTCCAATGACGATTCCGTCACAGCGTCAGCATGCGAACGTCCGTGTCTTACATAGCATGCTGCAGATTTGTCCTGAGCTTGGCATAATTCATGGCTCTTTCTTGCTGCTGACGTGCTTCTTCTTGTTGTCTCTGAGCCAGCATCCACGTCACTTGGGAACTGACAGCATCACAACACATCAGTTAGCAAAGCATTTAATCCACATGTATTTGGTGATTGAGCTGGATGTCAGTTGTACATATATAGATGGCCCACTGGCCCGGTGCCCATAAAAAGTCAGGTAGGATAAATAAACTAGTCAGTCACTCCCCCAGAAGGGCCAGCACTTGGCAGGTACAAGAAAACCCACAACTGCCCTCAAAATTAATAGAATGCAAATGAGAAATTCAGCTGAACCCTGTCCTAATGTATTTTGGCTCATATTCTAGTCCACTTATTAAATTGTCAGCAAATAAATGATCCACTGAATGATAGGTCAAGACATAACTATAAAATCTCATGGAAATATGCATTAGCATGCAAGAAAAATCTTAATTAAAATAAAATCAGTCATTAAGGCATTTCAAAAAGCAAAATGAGATAAAATGAGGAAGAGAAGAGGACTTTGGAATTTAAAGTTCGATGTGTTCACTTTACAAATGATCACAATGTTCACTGGAACATACTTGTAATCCATGGGTGTCTGGTGGTGCTGAGGCGTCTGTTGATGGTGCTGTGGGTGTTGGTGTGGCTGCTGCTGGTCGTGAGGAAGGGGATACACCCCCATGTAGCTGTCATCACGACCCCGTTTAGGGTCTCGCATAGCGGTGGAGGTGAGGTGGGGGGACTGTATCATGACTGGGGTCTGCAAGCTCTGCTGCCACACCTCGCTGTTGCTGCTCTCCTCTGGAAGGGAAAGACCAGTGAGTTGGACAGGCTTACAGGTCCACACAGTGGTACACTCTTCCATATCTATCATTGTGATGTTCTTGCATCAATCATTGTGCACACAGTGAGGGGTTTACCCCAGGGTCTTCCTTTGTGGCAACCACAATCACAACATCAACACTGTACGTCTCAGAGTCTTTTGAGAAAATAGTGCTTCCTTTATGCACAAAATCCAGTGTTTCACTGACATTTTTTTGGGTGAAGTAAACATTGCTGCGGTGTCCCACTTCAGCATGGTTCTTATCATCCATGTTAGATTAACAAGCAGACAACCTTGATTCAACCCTTCCTGCCTATTGGCAATCAGTCATACTGCAGACATTCTCAGGCTCCTTTACATCCTTTGTAGAACCAGGCATCCTAACCTAAATCAGGTTCGATTTCACCAACAACACTTATGTTTCTTATCTGTCACCTGCATATCCTAAGACACATCCTTGGCCGTAAGAAGGGCTTCGACAAACACACACACACACACACACACACACACACAAACAAACACACACAGTCAGATCTAAGTGACACTGCGTGACTTTAAGGAGCAGTGTGTCTCTTTTACCATCTGCTGTTTAATCTCCTCATCCATCAGTTTTCTGACTAGGAATACATTTGGGTTCATCTGGACTCCTGCTCGGCTCTTGTAACATTGCTGGGGTGGGCTATAATAGATGCAATTCTCATGATGAGTGATTCTGTGTTTGGGACTAAGCAGGTGTTTAGGAGACTGAACTGATTGATGTTTATGGTTCACAACAGGAAACTGCAAATTACAAAATGCCAATTTTCCTCAGATTCCCGTGTGTGTGATACCTTCTGGAAGCTTCCTCTTGGCTGCTGACGTTCCAGCTGTAGCAGCAGGAGTCTTGATCTTCTTGGAGCGAATGGAGGAGCCTCTACTGGAGTAGCCACTCATCACTGACATGGTATCGTCATCACCGCCAGCCTGCAGGGAATTCCTGTAGGAGATGAGGGGGAGCCAGCAGTCCTCTCGCTGCAATGCCATCTGGAACGTCATGAAGCGCTCTAGGTACATGTGGCTGGGGAGAAGCAGGAGATCCCAGAGACAAGATCAATAAACCCATGCATTCATGCACAAAGAAAACAAACTTAACATGAAAAACCAGGTGGACATTCCAACTGGAGGCCTCACAACCATTCATGCCTAAGAGACATCAGTTAGACCAGTTGTCACTAACACCTGTTACACTGAGCCCCACACAAGTCAGCTCAGCAGAAACAACTTACACAGTCCGCTTGTCTTGTCTCATAAGCTTTGAGGAGAACTCGCTGAGGATATCCAAGAAGGCCAGATTGAGGGGAGGCCCTCCTTCTCCCTGGGGACTAGGCTCCTTGAATGCAAACTCGATGCCATCCCTAGAAGTTAAGAAGAGATAAAAAGGAAAAATAATACTTTGGGAGATAAAAAAGAATTTATTTCAAGGACAAACCGTTTTGGGAAATAAAAATCACATGAAATCTGAGGTAAAAGCACTGTAGAGTTGAATGTGGAAAGGTTTCTTTTTTATGCATTTGAACAAGGACACAAGTCGAAGCGTGTTTAAACCATTGGCAGGACTTCACTCTACAGTTCCTTTACACTTGCCTATTGTACTATATAATGTAATTCAGAACTATTTACATTATTTGAAGGTTCAAATTTGTTAAATAATGAACAAAACAAGTCTTTCTTCATATTAAATCAACCTGTTGGACACCTGAGATAACTCATTTAATGAGGTGTATAATGTACGGACTGTCCTGTAACACTATAATAAAATAATATACATATTTGTTGTTTTTATAACATGTACCAGGCTTTCAATGCATAAGGATGGCCAACATTCAACATTCTCTCACTTAAATCTCCTGAATATCAAGAGGAAATAGGGAGAGAGTATTTGAGGAATTCTATCGCTAATATTATTTTCCCCAAACTCAGTTTTGTAAGAAGAGATAAAGCCTTACTTGTGCAGCATAGCGATGGCATCTCTGGTTTTGACTTGGTCAAGACCAAAGGTCAGAGAAAAACGTCGGGCTAACTCCTTGATTCCACAGAACGAAGAAGAGGAGCGGTCAAACCCATGACCCAGTTCAGAGAGCATTTCATTGAATAGCTAGCAGAAAGAGATACAAAAAAATATAAGATCAACAAGCTCCTAAAAAATAGGACAAAATACCACATGGACAGAATGTGTGGGGAAGGTTTCTGCAGACTGACCTGCTGCAGACTGAGGATGAGTGTCTTGGCACATTGAATCTTGTCAATTTGTCGAGTCTTACTCATAGTCTCCTTGATAATGTCACCATAATCATTGTAATACTGCACAGAAAGAAAGGAAAACATCACTGGGACTACAAGAATTATCTGTGAAATACTTAGTATGTTACAAATTAACACAGATCAAGCTTCAATTCCTTTAACCGCTGATGTGTCTTAAACATTGTGTTGCTCCTTCAATCCTCCTTTGTATAATGCTAGTTTTTTTTATATTTTTTTAAATAATAAAGGTGAAACTGACCCTCATATACTGTTTGAAGATGTCTGCTCCAGTCTTCATTTCTACCACACAGTAGATGATCAGTTTACAGTAGGCAGCCAGGAGGTTTCTCCTCTTGTGCAGAGCTTCAATTTTTACTGCCTCATCATCCTGCTGTCCATCTGAGATGACAGAAAAACGTGCACATCATATACAGCATTTCTGCAGGCTACTTACTGACTGAAATTTTAAAACCATCATTTTCATTAGCCAATTATGTCTACTGGAAAAAGTAGTATAAGAATCAGATCTTGTCGTATTTGCACCTGTGCTATTTGTGTCATCATCCTGATCTATGAAAACATGGTTAAGAATGAAGGAGAGCAGTTCAGACTGCAGAGAGTCTTCTGGTGAATAGACCAAGGGCTCCAGGTGTTCCCTTCCCCCGGACACCATCTGGTGGCTGAAGATGAGCAGCAGGTCACACAGGATGGTAAATGCCTGCAACGAGAACAAAAGAGGGAAAGGAAAACAAAACGTAGCAACTTTAGTACAAAACAAATCCTTTTAAAAATAGATTAATTCCGTCAGTCAAAAGTATACACACTGTGTTATGGGTTTGTGAAAATAAGTTAGCTCAGATGTTTCTGCTAATGTTGAATTTCTCATGACTGATAAACAGGTTGATTTATTGGTCATTTTTTTTGTGACAAAAGCAACAACTGTGGCTGAAAACCAACTCTTAAAAATTCTTTACTGCCTTGCCTATAATTGATTATCCCCATTTAATACTAAATGCGCTCTTGTTTTACTATTAAAAAGACTTTATTAACATACGAGTCAATATTAAATTATTGTCCTCTTATCACCTGTTCTTTGACTGCTGTATTAACGTTGGTGAGGTAGCGTTGACACATCATGCAGAATGCTCTCATCTGCTTCCTAAGGGTTACCAGATCATCCTGATAAAAAGGGAGAACAAGTTATGATTTGTTTGACATCAAACTTGAATGCCACTCAGATTCAGAACAGTGTTGAGTATGGTCATGAAAAGGCCTCACCTTCCTGGAACTGCCCTCAGATGACTTAGCAAGGTGCCAAAGGATTACGTAGTGGGTACACTGCAGCGAGTGGATCACTATCTGCTCACAAGGGGGGGAAAAAAACCCTGATGGGTTTTGAACATTCTCAACAAGTTGCTGTGCATGTTTATTTAATTACCTGTTCAGGCATATCTCCATTCTCTATGCCTGTGTTGAGAAGCTTGAAGTTGCTGGTAAAGAGGTCCCACCCCGACAAGTCATGTGCACTGCAGATATATGAGTTTCCCTCAGTTTAAAACGCTTTTCCACACAGTTAATTTAAGTTACTGCTCCACTGTAAAGTGCACAGGAGATGAAAAAGCTGGATGTGAAGTGTACGAATATCATACTTGTGAAATGCCGTGATCCTTTTTAGAGTTGACAAAACCTGATAAGCATCATCTTCATCCGCCTCTTCGCCCTAAAAGGAGACAATTTGAAAATTGATTGAAGCTGTGAAGAACCAGAGGTTTGTTTATTCATTTAAAGATTATCATCGGAAATAAAGATCTAGGTTTTAGAGATTCTTTAATAAAGAAAAGAAACTTAGTCCCTCAGTGGGGAAATTCTTTTTTCACTTTATATACATTTCACACACACACATATACGCACAAACATATATGCACAAACATATACGCAAGGTGCCTGTAGACATGTACTTAAAAGGAGAGATGGTGAGTGAATCGCAGCCATGTATCAGCACCGTAGGAGCAGCTTGTGGAGTTCAGTGCCTTGCTCAAGGGCACTAGGCAGTGCTCAGGAGGTGAACTGGCACCTCTCTAGCTACCAGCTCCCTCTTCCAAGTCAACACTAGAGATGGACTGACCACCCTCTGGTCTCCATGCCATGTCCTTCTGGTCTGAGCTCCTGCCACCCCATAAAATTTGATTTCCTCCTGTTTTCTCACATACCTTTACATACATGCTCTGACTTCACCAAAAGTTGTCAGAACATTTTTGTTGAATAAATATGAACGACTAAGTGGATGAATATGAGAATGGGTTGGAAGCTTGTTCTCATGGAAGAAACCATAAATCTGTGTGCATCCCTTCAATCCTACCTCTTGTAGAAAATCTTCCAATAGCCTGTTGAACTTGTCCACAAGCTCATCCAACAACTGGGAGCGGGCAATGTCCACCCTGTTAAAGATTGTGAATTCCTCGTTGCAGAGGGCGTGATATGTTTTAGAGCAGGCCTCCAAAACTTCAGTGTCTGTGTGCTTCTCCACAATTTCCCTGATTTGACGCAGTAGGGATTCCAGGTGCTGCAAAGAATGGGAAACACATTTTTAATACAAGCCAACATGAAAGATAAAACTAGTTTACTATAATGTTATATTAACAGATGATTTTTTTAAAATATCTGAGGGATTAGTATTTGTGGACTTGTAAATGTTTCACCTTTTCCAGACGCCCTGTAGTATAAATCTCCAGGTCAAAAAACTGAGGCAGCTGCAACAAATTTGTCACTTTCTCTGCATCCACAGCGTACTGTAAAATAAAGACCACAATGAAAACGTGCATTCAGAGGGGACAAGGCCATTAACACAGAAAGGACATAACATACCTTGGCCAGAAGGGGGGGCAAAGCCACAGCAAAAAGCTCTGTCATTCTGGTTCTGTCATCAAGCTGAGTCTTCTTTTCCTTTGCCGTCATCACCTGATCAGACGCAAGAAATCAGATACTTGTCCATAAAACTACTTTGCAGACAACTATTTTAGTCATTTTAAGTTTATTCTTCGACAAGTCTATGGTTTATATCAATGACAGTTAAGTTAAATTAATTTCCCTGATGGAACCTCCTGAAGGGATGAATAAAGTCTTACTCTACTCTAGTCCTACTCTCTTATTTAGCTCTTACAATTGCAAATATAGTCATTTTGTGGAGATTTAAATCCAAGTCAAATTCATGAAGAAATGCAAAAAGGGTTCTGGTTATTTATTTGACAGCTGGTTCTCAAACTTAAAACACACAGAATAACCAATAAATCCTGCATTTAATCTGCATTACAAACTTTTCCACAAAGTATTAGTTTGCTCAATGGACACACACAAACTGTGACATCACTTAACACTGAAATGACGAGCATGACATTCCCAGAATAATCATGCACATGCTCTAAGAAAATACTTTAGTTCTGAATTACCCAATCTCAGTCCAATTGTTTACTGTTAGTTATTCTTACCCTCTTTCCCGTCCCTCTTCCGACAGGCGGGTGGCATTCTGCAGCCTGGCGGACCGTGCACAGCATGATTTCAATCAAAGCTGTCTCTTGTCTATCTGTCAGAGCTGCAAAAAAAACATATGCAAGAATTAGAATGGTCTATGACATTCCTGTAACATGACCCACACACAAGGGTGTATGAAGTAGACCATACCTTCCTCTCCAGGTAGTGGGTCGTCAAGCAGTAAGCTGATCATGCACTCCCAATCCTTCAGTAGCTCTGCACCACATTCCCAGAGGGAGTCCACCAGGTAGGCTGCATGCTCATGGAGCTAATGAGTGACATTCACACAGGCAGATTATTCAATTACTTGTTACTGTCATTACAAACACATGGTGCACCCCAAGTGTGACAGCAAAAGAAAACTAGTTGATGATGTACCTCACTCTCCAGAAAAAAGAAGACAGTGGTCTTAATGAGGTTGGCGTTGGGGCTTTGTCTGCCTCTCCTCTTGGGGGCACCTTCTTCCTCTGGTTCTCGTTGGCTGAACAATCTTTGGGAATATTGATCATAAATTGGAAATCACACAAAAGCAACCACAGCATAAACTTACAACTGCAACTCAGAAACAGCATTGGGCTTCAATACTGAAAGCCTTAAAACAAGATGAGGACTAACAGAGCTGTCAGTTTAAACTTGCTTCATTAGACTGGTGACAGAGCAACTTCCAAATTTCAATCGAACTTAACTGTGTGGAGGAACATCAGAAAAACTTGCTGTGATGCAAAACGCAACTAGGTCAGCAAAGACAAGATTTCCATATGTGTGACGTTGTTATTTTCATTCTCAATTTTTCCCTTTTGTTTCTCCGCATTAGTTTTCCTGAGCTCAATCCAATACGACTTCTGTTGACTAATAGGTTTTAGTGGCGCTGAACATACTTTTTAAACAGGAACTCTCCAGCTGCAATGGCAACAGGCCTGTGTGCTGAGTAAACCAAGTGGTAGACACTCTCACAATCTTCTGGGGTCAGCACCTCATCTGTACTACTGTAGAGACAAACCACAAGACTCAGTAAACTTCAGTTCTACGTGACAAACGAGAAGAACTAGTAATTATTAATGTAACTCTAAAAACAAAAAAAGTTTGTGTTCTTAAGTTGAAGATGACATTTCACTGATGTTAATCAACATAACAAACACAACACCAAAAACATCAAATGCTATCAAGAGTATGTTCACTTACTTCAAAACTAGTGTGAGCAGTTTAATAGCTTGTACTGCAACATCATATTCTTTATCGAGAGTCATGGACACAATACGGTCCTGTGGACAGAGAGAGTTGGATCAAGGATGGCAATTTTATCACAGTCTAAATCTATCAATTCAATCACGTTTGGTGATGTGTGAGTTTATCAATGAGACTGGAGTAGTTGTGTAGAAGTTATCCAGCAGGTGGTGCTAACCTTGAAGCGGCTGGTGAAGAGTTCCAGTCTTGCATTGAGTTCTCTGTTGTAATAGAGACCCTGCAACGCTGTCAGACACTTCAGACGTACCTCGCCTTGCTACAATAAAGAAAGAAAAGCATTTGTCAACAAATAATTAAAGTAAATAACATCAGTAATGGTGCTAATTTGATATTATTTTTAACAGTTGGTTTTATTCTGTATTTTTGTGCCAACATTTTGTTATTCCATCATTACAGTAATTGATTACACTGTTAACAATCCTCACTTATTCTGACTGCTCAGATTGATGATTAGTATTCTATAAGTAGGAATTATCTGTCATTGTCAAGCTTTACGCAATAATACATTTGACAGAACTGAACTTGATTTAACATTACAGTACATTACAAGAGAGATGAGTGAGATGTCAAGTGAGCTGCAGTCCGTGCACGACAACGATCTCCTGAGAAAAGGTCTACTTTGGAACACAGTCCAAACTCCTGTGCTGATGGATCAGTCTGTGTATGGGTTACAAAACGAGAACAAGAAATGCTCCTGTGACCCACCTTATCATGCATTGTCCATCCAACATATTTCAGATAGCTGTCGTTGAGGAAGGCATCACTATAGAGTTTCATCCAGACTCCAATCTCTTCTATACAGATTGCCCTGATTTCTGCTATGGAATCACTGTAAAAACAGAATTTGTTTGAAAGGATGGAATAAATTAACTGTGGCAGCATCAGCAGCCAGTTCAAGCCATGCTTCTTTGTAGTAAATATGTGAATTATGTGAAACCATACCGATATCGATGAACAAACACTCCTTTGAAAATTGCATTCATCATGTTTTCAATCTCATCCTGATTTTCTTGGAGCTGAAATGAAGAGCATAACAGAAAGCATAAGCCAATATATATGGTCAAACACAAAGAGAAACAACAAGAATGCTAAAGTACGAGGTGACCAGCAGATATTGTAAACATAACAAGATTTGCGACTGTCAACTACGCTACCATGCTGTGCTGTAGCTGCACAGTGAATGAACAGATGGATACCCGGTGTGGCCTGCTTTTATATAACCTGATTTACTGACAAAGCTAACTCAGCACCAGCATAACCGCTATGGGTGCACCACCTACAGAGGTGTTGCAGGTCTAAAAGTGGTTCAGATTTATGAGCGCAAGCAAGAGAATTTAACAATAAATTACTTCAAGTAGTAGGATTAGATTTCAGGGCTGATGTGTGCTCATGCTTTTCATGATCACACAGAAGAAAAAGGGAAATATGAGGATACAATTTGGAAGTTAGAAAATTTCATTTCTGACATCAAAAATAAGGTTCTGACCAGTGTCGAGAAATCATGAGGGTAGGTCCCTTCTTTAAATATTTGTAGCTGGGGAACAGACCAAACTAAAATATCAGCAGATATAGAATCAAACTTGCATTTTTAATTTTTTTTATAAACTATAGTGATACCCGAAGGGAAATTAAGAGCACACTCTAGTTTTGTCAAACAAACACATGCATGTTAGTATGTACAGGCCCCTGTAGCACACGGAAACACACACAAACGGGCCTGTAAGCATGCAGGGGGAGGTAGAGTGGCGGGCAGCTCCTACATGTTGCACGCCAAATGAGCAACTTGTAAAGGGGGACGGCGCCTGCTCACGGGTGTCTCAGCAGGGCTCGGGAGGTGAGTTGATACCTCACACTGTCAGCTCACACGCCAGGTGGCTGGGGGGGAGGCGGGAATCGATCCGCTGATCTTGGAACATTGGACGACCCGCTCTACCGCCCGCTTTACCGCTGAGCCACTGCCGCCCCCAGACACGCAGAGATCATAACATCCCAGAGATCAGAATGTGAGACATGCTTCCCCCGACATGTTTGAAATGCACACCCCCAAAATCAATATGGTTGGATTCCAGTGTCTTAAATACCATCAACAGCATGAAATGGAATTGGCTAACTGGATTACCGGTATTTTTAGTTTAGTTGAACAGTGGGAAAAAATGAAGAAGTGTCATACGTCTTTATATATGTCAATGGAACAAATCAATACATTGGTGTAGCCAATGAAATGACAGTATATTGCGGTGCTATGTCAGTTATAGCTATTAGCATGGCAGACGATAAGCCTTTGCTCAATAAACTATATTTAATGCAAACTCATATTTTAATTATGGGAATAGAGAAATTCATTCACTACCTTATGTGTGTCTGCAATCTATTCAAAAAAATTTCAAAATTGAGAAGGAATATTTATATTTAGGTCATCCATAAAGAATGGGATGAAATAGATCATGATAATGGTCAAACTGCCCAATCCAATTAGAATTTGATTACCCCAATTCTATGTTTGTCGGAATTCAATAGAAATGCGCTTGAGAAAAACACTTGGAAATAAAAAATTAAAAACATTCTAAATTTTCCATGTAGGTACTCTTACCTCTTTGCGTTTCTGCAGGAGCAGCTCCAGCCTATCGTTTGCCCTTTTGGCTACCATTTTATTTCGCTCTGCCTCATATTGGCGCTGGGTGTTGTCCATGTTGATGCTAAGGTTTAGCGCTACATTCACCAGGGCCGTCATCAGCTTCATGGCTACCAAAAACACAACAAGAAACAAGAAATTAGACCCTCTGTAGCAGTAAAACTTAACTGAAAGTCTGATAACTCAGGGGGGGGTTTGTCAGGATTTGTACACATTATCACAATAAAGGGTGTTTCTTGTATTATTCAATTCTTTTGGCATATTGTGGGATTATAACAAGGGAAACACTTGTTTGTGATAATGATAAAATGGGTGATTTTATGATCCAACAAAATATTTGGCAGGATGTCCCAATAATTATTTTTGCAAGTAAAAACCAGGAACTGGAGTTCTCTGCTCATGACTCATGAGCAGAGAACGCCATTGAGGAATAGGCTAAGATTCTTCAGGAATGCTGCCAGATGCTGGACCTGTGCATCCTGTTTAGAGCAGATCAGAGGAGCAAAAGATAAAAATGTACCAACATGTTTATTAAAAATGAATGGAATAATTACATCCCGCTTCAAAATGGTGATGTATTGTAATTTTCAGTGTTTGTGTGTTCGTCCTTTAGTCCACCAAATATCTTCGCAACCGTTGTAGGTAGAAAGATGAAACAAAAAGCACATTACACGGGCAGCAAAGGAATCAAAATGAGATGAATGACCTTGAGAAAACTAGGTAATGGTCAAATTTCAACTTTTGTACACTCAGGAACCAGATAAAATAGAAAGACAAGGGAGAAGGCCAGTGTGAGTAAGATCATAGAAGTAGGTAAGAGCGCTAGCTTTGATCTTTGACCTATGCAAGTAGGTCACAGTAAAATTTTGAATTCAGGGGTGTTGCGGGATGTTGCAGTCTGTGACTGCCTAGTTTTGAGACTGCAGTAGTAGTTCAGTGTAACATTTTGTGTTATATCTGGGCATTGTGTGTTATATTTGGGCAAAAAGATTTGCAGTATTGTGTTGAGAGATAGAAACTGATTCTGGGAACATGGTTTCTGCAAACAGCTGATTGTCTAATTGATCAATAAAACTTAATATCTGACTGGGTTGAATATTGTTGCTTTCAACTGTCGAGCTCCTGTAATTAATTTTTTCTTAAAAAAGAATAGCCACACACTGACAAAACCTACAACATAACAACGTTTTGACATGAGGCAGGCAACAGATATGGGGGAATGTTTGTGCCATGTTATGCACTCTACTGAGTGCCATTCAAATATGTTGTCTACCACTGTAACTCCAAAAATTAAAACATAAAACAGCACATTTAAAAACTGAGGAAATGCATTTCCATGCTGAATTAAGCAACTGAAATTTGTCAAAATGTAACAGAGAAGCCACAACATGCACGAAAGGTAGAAGGCCTAATCAAAGATGACAAATTGGCAATAATGACTATGATTACTAGACAGAAATATACAACTTTTATTCTTCGACCAGCTCCATGAGGTCAGCGTGTCCAAACTGGAAAGAGCATGTGGCTAGTAGTAAAGTGTAAATATTAAACTCTGTTCTGTCTAAAGTGAGGAGTACAGTGAATAAATCAGCTCAAAGCCTGATTTTAGGTTTTTCCAGTGCAGGGGCCAATCAATAATTACAATTAAAATATACTTGGCACAACAGAAGGATCACAAGTCCAGACAGCTAACTTGCACCTCACTTAAAATTACAAGGAAAAATGATAAATGAAAAGACTTTATATAGTTCTTCTTTGAGGATGGAATTACGTAAAATGTATTTACAATGCCAAGATAGAGTTTCACTGCACCTCGTTTCCAGATTTGTCTTGTTTAAGCACCGCATTTTTGTCTTTTTCAGGAAGACTTTTGACTCTACCAAAGAAGCCCAGAGCACAACTGTTTTCACAAAAAAGATAATACTAGAGATGCCAAAAACCTTTCATCGCAAAAGGGATAAGATTTTATATTCAGCTCAATAAAAATGACAACTTAATTGATTTCTTCAGAATGCAAAACAGTTTGCAATGGAAGTTGCCATGGTGATCAAATCAGGCCGAGAAGTTTGCCTTAAGTGTGGCTACGCAATATAACCTCATTTCAAAGATGGAACAACATTAAAATGAAGTATAACATGCACAGAAGATATTTCTGTGCATGTTCTGTGAGTGTTAAGTGCTTTTATTAATGACAGTATGTGTTCCATACTTGAATTGGATCAACAACTACACCATGGACAGATTAATTGAACTGCACTGACTCTCATCTTAACCCTTTCCAGTAATTTGTTTTTTGGTTGCCTGTGGCTACACAAACCAGAAGGAAGCTAATACGTCGTTAAACCTTACAGAAAATAATGTGGGGGCAAAAAATGCCCAATTATGGGTTTTATGAACCAGCAATAGGGCAGAAAATACCAATATATCCTTAAATGCCATATATTACTGTTTTTAAAGGTACAATTACTCCACAAATATCATCGTTATGGCAAACAGACATCAGACAAACAAACTGATTTCACACAGCTCCAGCAACCTGTTGTTATCCATCATAGCTGACAAGGAATAAGTTCTGTATTTTTGTGAACTGCAGCAAACTATCAGAAAAAAAGTGGCAGAATGCTTGGGGGTAAATGTTACAATGTTTATGTGCTCTCATAACGTAGACAGAACATATTGTCAGAACCATTTAGGGATCGACTGAACAAGAACACACGTACCCACCTCCTCCTCTTCATGCAACCTCAGATGCTCATTTCACATCAATGCTTCAAAACCTGTGCATTACTATGAAGAACTAACATTTTCCTGGATAGATTTTGCCCTCATATCCAACGCAAGTTAGGATTGTACCTTTTAGAACAGGTCAACTGCTGCAATTCATCACTCATATTCAAATGTGCATGGCATACACCAGAAGACACAGACTTACCTGCCAGTGTTGAAGTGTGTCTGAAGGCTCGCACTTGGGAGTCTGATAGTCCGGTGAGAAGAGAGATGACGGTGTCCATCATGTACTCATCATAGATGATACTGTACTGACACTGGCGCACAAGCACCAAAATGAATTCACAAAAGCTTGATTTGAACTTCTTCCACTGTGGTCCTGCAATGGTTAGAGGGTAGTCCCCACTGTCCTAAAAGGGCAAGTCAGGAAACGTCAGTTAATGCAATGACAAATTCCAACTAACATCACTGTCATGTGCTTTCTACAATTTCACCTTCAGAACAGCTCTTATCAAGTTCAAGCTTCCAGGAGCCATAAATTATGATTTTTCACAACTTTTTCGGTCCTTTGCTGCACTCTCATTCCCACTCTAATTTCCTGCCAAACAGCTTCAGCATTTCTATTCATTAACAGCCTTACTAGAAAAGTCACACAAGTATGCAGATCTGAATCCTATGCTGTGAAACATCATTTAAACCAACAATTCCAAGCCTCTCAATGGTTGAAGCAGCCCTTCACTCCAATGTGCATCGCTGGTCAAACAGTGGTTAAACCTTTGAGACACCCTAAAATTGTAAAAAATTGTAGTTTTTTGCTCAGCAAACCGGTATTAACCATGTACAGCAGATGCTCTGCTCTTGCTGGTGCCCCCCCGGCTCACACCCTTTATGAGCAGTAGCCCAACAGCACATTGTTCATTTTGATTCATTTTTGTTCCGTTTTGAGAGAAACTCCCACATCAATGTCTTGTCCCACCTGCCTCAATGCCCAGTGTAGATAGCACAGACAAAAAAAAGGATTTTTGGAATCGCAATTTATATTTCCATCACATAAAGTAGCCCATCTTTCCCATCACCCAATGATTATATTTTAGCCCTAACCCTTAACAATACCAGTGATGCTGAATTATGAATAAATTAACGTACATGAATACATAGAGCAGCACGTACTAACTAGCATTAACTGATGCCATGACAATGACACTTTAGAACATTACAAAAAAATTATTACTGGTTTTCTGTATTCATTCTTAACTGTCACTATGGTGATGATTGCACTGCAAAACTTCAAGTTACCTCATCAAATTCCTCTGTCATTCGTCTGATGATCTCAGAGTTCTGCATGTTGCGGAACATTTCTCCACTGACCACACCTGATAAACACAGACAGGTGAGAGAGAAGACAATTCAATTTATTAACAATTAAGTTGCATTCATTCAAAAAAACCTCATTAGGGAGGAGGAAACGGCAATACATAAATGTTTTGATAGTTATATAAATACTTTAAGGATACCAAAGGAAATTTTGGGTCTGTTTAAAAATGACAATAATGAAGTACATCAAATTAAAGACACAAACACACATACCTTTACATCCTGAGCACTGGATGAAGAAATTGATAAGGTCTAGCAGTGCAACATCTCTGTCATGTTTGTAAGACTCAATCCAGTCATCAACGACAGACTATGGGAAAATAGAAACAAAACATGTGAAAAAAAAAATCCATCTGTCCATCTTCTTGCATTGCGATCATCTCCTCTCCAGTCGCTTATCCGCCTTGTGGGTCACAGCTCTGCTTGAACCTATCCCAGCTTACTAAAGGTGAGAGGACCGGTACACTCCAAACAAGACACCAGCTCATCACGGGGCCACATTAAAGACAAACAAACACACATGCACACACTCACACTTACGGACAATTTGGTGGGACCAATTCACCTAAGTTGTATCACATATTTAAAACCAGAGAGAATTTATCTTTTATATGCAACCAACCAAACGACTAACCAACCAATAAAACAATGAACAAATAAATAAATAAATACAGTCTTTAGGATAATGGCATTCAGACCTGCATTGCACTCCTGCCCAACTTGACCACTTCAAACAGCATCATGTTTTCCATGCCGTTCTCCTGGTGGTGACCATTTATCCGGCCTGCTCCCTTCCCTCCTTTGCCTTTCTCCCCTGCTGCCTTCTTCCCTTTCTTCCCACCCTAAAGCAGAACAGACAAGCATGTTAGGTACAGGGATTATCAAAGAGATTTGGAATAGAAAGGGCTTATTTATATCAAATACAAATATGAATGACAATATGTCTATCCAAGAACACAAATGACCCAGATTAATTTCCAGTTAAATCAGAATGAACGTACAGATAATTCTAACTCTCTGTCAGAGGCAAAAGGCAAACACATACAGGCAGACAGAAGATAGAGATCTTGTTGTTTAGTTAGAATGTCCTAATACATGCTAAGAGCAGAGCCATGTGAGATTACAATACCTTTCCTTTAGCTGAGCTTGTACTCCTTCCATCTGGATCCTCAGAGAAGTCTGTGTCTGAAGAGAAACGGGTGTCTGTGTCCCTGGTAGGAACAAACAACTCATCAGCATAGAAATTTAACCTCAACCTTACATTTAAAAAGTAAGTGAACACTTACTGAGTATAGGCAAACTCTGATGGTATTTCTGGTGCTGCTATCATTTCTGTAACATCTTCTGGACAACTCCAACTTATGACTGGCTTGAGATCCTCAGCAAACACATGAAAGTAGAGGCTGCATGTGACCTGGAATTTGAAACAGTATGACCTCATTATATTAATAGACCTTTTATACGTGTAAACACAGTAAAGGCTATGTATGCTATAAAGTAAAAAAGTTTTCTGAAATCCCATCCTGTTTTGAGAGTTTCTCTGATGCCTTTCAGGAAAAAAATGTTTCACATGGTAACAGGGGGCGGACACAAACGTTTCTGTCACAGCCTCCTAACGAAACATTGGCTCCCTCTCTTTCTCAGCTCTTCTAGGTTCACACAACGTCAGGCTTAGAACGCTGGAGTGTCTTCCTGATTGGCCAAATGCGGTACTATCCTATCCGCCCCATGCTGCTATCAACCAATCAAAACATAGTATCAACATCAACAAGATACTGCAGGCCACAGAGAAACTATAGCATGGCTGTGATGTGTAAATTAGTGGCACATAGATCCAGATATAAGCAAGAACCAGAGCTAGCTTTTGAAATTCTTCCTCTGACCATAATTTTAAAAAAGTATACAAATTTCTCTTTTCCAGGCACAAAATTAAATAAAAGCACAACTGTGCAGTCTTGCGAAGGGAAACTTAAACTCCACCCATCACCCAGCCCATTACGCCTCGTGTGTTTTAGTCCCAGTGCACTCTAATGACATATAAGTGTGTCACTCTTAAAGTATTACTAGAGAAAAGGGAGTGAACATTGAAGAAAAAAATCTGATGCAACGAAGTCTTAGTTAGTCTGTCCTATATTATAATATATATATTACATATTTATATAAAAATATGATTTTTTTTTACTATGCATATATAACGATTATCTTAAAATGTCACACTTCTAACAATAATCCATCGGAGACCAATTTCAACAGCAAAGCTATTGAGTTACATCTTTATAATTACGGGTCTCTCGAGGTGCCTATTTCCTTGGTTGTGAGGGGGTAGTGCATGACAAGACGATGGGATTTTATGGGTGTATGCTGAAAAAGTGGCGCCAATTCGGGCTGAATATTGCATAAACTTGTTACAGTGACGTGAGGCTGGGCAACCGTGGATAAAACGAATATTTGAAACCATATGGTGTGAGTGGCTTCATATTAAAAATATGAACATCTACCGAGTGAGTTCCCTCCAACAGCGCCGATAAGGCTATACTCTTCGTCGGCTCCTGTCAAAATTGACGCCGGTGCGCTGCTACTGCTAGCGCCACCAGATTAGCAACTGAGGATATTAGCACCTTTTCTCAATCGTCAGCTAGTTCAAATTTTAAATATTCAGCATGCAAACTCAGTGCAAATCGGCTGTAAATCACCACATAAGCAACGAGAATATAAATACTCAATGCATAATCGTTACATATCCAAAACACTCACGTATTTATTACACTATTGTAACACAACCAGAATAACAAAACAACGCAAGCCCTACTGTACTAGCGCATGCTAATATTGGCTAGTACACAATACCACTCATCACGAACATTCAAAATGACATTTACTGAAGTCCGTCTGCACAACAATCATTTGTGGCTCTCGCCCGAAAAAGGAACATATAGTTAAAACCCATATTATGCGATTAACAAACTGATAACTACCATTAGTTAGCCGAGCTAACAGCTACCGCTAACGTTACCTAAAAAAACATCACGTCCTTGCGTCCTCCATCTTGCCTCGGGAGTTCCAGTAACGTATTGCATAAGAAACAAACACTTTGTTTACAAATATATAAAGTACAAATCAGTCGTCTTGAATATTAAAACATCTGTTTTGATAACTAAGTAAATATTTGGGGTTATTGAACCAAAAAGCCAGTCCGCTAGCTTGCTAACAACCGAAGTAGCCATGTACCGCGAGCTAGCGAAGCGACTTGGTTTAGGCAAACATCCGCGCTCTGGGCTCACCGAGGGCTAGCCTGGCTAGCGGGACGGCTAGCAAAATACAAACCAACTAACTTCCAGATAGCTCTCCGCCATTTTACAGCTAACTTACCTTGTAGCAAATGTAGTCACGGTAGAACCTTAACTTTCACTATTATGGAACAGCTTTCGTCTGAATTCCACTACAATTCCGAAAAAAATAGTTTAAAAGTCGCGGTCAGAGGCGGTTTCGGACGTTCTCTCACCCCGCTTGCTCCGTAGTTCGGTTTGTTGTTTCGACGACCTGGGAGAAGGAAATCCTGGTGCAGAGCTACCACCTAGCGGTCACAAAACTAGAATGAGGCGCAGCGCTGCTGAGCTGACGTCTAGTGGTCATTGACGAGTACTACAAATGCTCTTCTCTATTTGTTCTGAATGCTTACAGGCGGGACTGAAGGACTCCAGGGGAATATTTGACTCCATTCAAGTATTTTCCTTTTTGAATAAATCGGGTTCTAATAGTTAGTTCTTAACAAAAGAAGAACATGATTTTTTAAAAATATACAGCTTTGCAGTGTCACTGTTCAGTTTCCCGTGATTGCTGAAGATCGAGTATCAATATATGTATAGATCATGGTTATTCATCTACATGACCAAAATCTAAATGCTTTTGTAGTCTATTTAAAAGATAGTCTACTGTGGGACTTAAAATATCAGTTCAATAGAAACCTTCAAATTAAGCCTTTATAACTGCAACCTCATTCATCTGCAGTGTATCTTGTCAGTTTTTTGTGAGTGGGGGATTAATTGTGTAATTTCTTCTGGGATTAATAAAGTATCTAATTTTAATTTACATCCTCTAAATGCCTGCCATTCCAGTCACAGTCACGATCCAAAGGTAATTGAAGAAAAACAAAAAATATTTCCAATCATTATTCCAATCATTAAAATTTATTCAGACTTTGAGACACAAGATTGTATGATGAAATAGTTTCACATCACCCTGGTTAACGGCACACCCGAGAGCTGATATTATTTGGTATGGATCAATTTCTGAAAGGATTTATTGGACTACCATTACGAATTTATATACAGAGCAGCAATCAGTAAATAGAGTTAAAAAATTAAATATGCCAGACAAACAGATGAGAGGGGCACATATGGATATAAAACTACATTCACTATCCACTTCAATTAAACTGTGGAAACTCTCTAAAAAAAAAGAAAAAAAAGAAAGACATTCAGACAGAGAAAGGCACATCTGGTGAGAAACCGCTGCATTAATGGGAATAATAATTTATTGTACATATGCAGATTTAAGTATTAATATAGACAGCCTTGAAAGCCACACCAGCTATTTAAAACATTTTACATGTCAGTATTAGCAGCTATCCATCATCTCATTGAGAATATTGTTTGAATGTCATATTCACAAACTTATACACACACCACACATACACATCACAGACTACCTACATTTAGTGTTTAAATGTAATCCCTCAAGTGATATAGGTCTTGATCTTCTGCGTTATGGCTCTGCAGCATATTGGACACTTACTGAGAGAGACTGAACACTCGTTACAGGAAACAAGATGACCGCATGGAATGAAAACAATACAGATATCTCTGTCCATACAAATTTTGCACTGCTTCTCCATCTGCAGCTTTCGTAGTTTTTCCAGTGGGTCTTCATCTGCTAAAACAGATTAGAGAGGTAAGATCAAAATGTGAATATGCAGGCTGGAATCACTGCTGCCACAGCTCTGTCTCAGTGTAGTGTTTAAGCTATCAGGATACAGCACCTTGCTCTGGTGTCTTGGTCACATCACTCTGGGGTGTGTTGTTCAGACAATCCTCCACAAGAGCTTCCAGACTTGAGTAGCCTGAGCCCGTCCTGCTGATTTTGTCCAAGGTAGTCCTTTCTACTACACTGGGGTGCAGACCCATCTCAATGGCCCTCTGAGTCATGGCCGACTGACTCACCTCTATACACAAAGATGAACCATGAGTAAACACAGCTATTTGTTATCCTGTCATTTTAATTTTTGTAGGCAAGCTACATTTGTCCCCCTCATCAGTTTCTTCAAATTTAGGAAATGTCAAAATAAAAAATATAAATATTTACCATTCCTATCACTTGAAAATCCATTCTCCTGACTTGAAGTCTGAAAACAAATACAGTTAGAATTATTTTCAAAGTGACTGACTATAACAATAAAATGTTCACTACTGTTCGTAAGTTTAGAGTCATTGACTTTATTAACAGTTGACATATTTTCTTCAATAAAGTCAATTTTAACAAAGATAACTGCAAGATTATACTGTAATACAAAATATAGCACAAGTAACAAAAACTTTTATATTGTCAGTGTCCACAAAGTTGTGTTCAAAATACATTTGTTTCCTAGTCCAGACAAGTGCAAATGATTCATGATTGAATCACAACAGAGCAAATATAATAGTATACATTTTCAGGACATGTTTTTGTTTGCAACATCTACAGTGTTTTAGAGTTTAAATGAAGTGGGTTTCACTACAATTTGTCTGCCACTCCCACAGTACAAACTCTGCAGAGCCCTTTATTCATAATTTGAGGTTTTAAAGTAGTTTTAAACAAGAACACACCCGTTAAATTCCAATGTTACAGGTATCACCGTCACTTGAAACAGGAGCCTCTTCCTACTCCTAATACCCTTTTCGACTGTTGCTTGGGTGAATTTTTGTTTCTTACTTCCCTGTCAGGTCGGACTCTGGTTGAACTATCATACAGCAGTTTACTCTTAATGTACACATCTTTATTATTATTTTAGGAGTGACCAACTGTTCATGTATCCTTGGAGATATGAATCACTTTGTTTACACCCATTAAAAGAACCAAGCTATGACGAGGAATAAGCATAAGGTAGGAAACTAGAGAATATTACTATACAACTTGCAATAAAATTATATTTTTGTACTTTACTTTTAATGAATAGAAAAGCTGAAGACGCAACAGCAATGGGAAGAGAAAGTTAGGTGGTCAACATGAGAAAAAGGGCAATGAATGGCAACCAAACCCATTTAAAACAGAACAGCTGTGCTCCTGTAATCTAATTTCCCCAACATAATTACATTTTGATTTTTTTGCAATAAATACCGTTTTAGGGTTTCTCTGTTCATGCATCCATATTTAGCAAGACATGTGAAAAGTAATTTTTATAATCATTTCTGATTTAGCCATATTTTGGATAGGACACTTCTTCCTAT
The DNA here is from genome assembly GCF_040054535.1 of Antennarius striatus. Lineage (NCBI taxonomy): Eukaryota > Metazoa > Chordata > Actinopteri > Lophiiformes > Antennariidae > Antennarius > Antennarius striatus. Next base: position 17,190,589 of record NC_090785.1, on the reverse strand, counting down.
GCCAGCATGCCTGTTCTCCTGGGTCTCATAAATACCACGTGTAATCATGGTTAGAAGCCAGGATAAGCAGATATGTGACTTACAGGGGACATCGAATGTTGACCAGGTTTCTCCACATTGTCACCCTGATTTAGGAATACTACTTCTTTTTAACATTAAGCTTTCAAAATCAAATATCTTGTAAAATTCAAAAATTTACTCAACAAGCAGATGTAACAGCACTGAATGCTTACAGCCATATCTTGTTGTGGGCCTCGAAGCTGGATCCTGTTAATAAATTCTTGTCCTTTTTCTGCCAGCAAGAATCTGCATCTGATTAAACAAATAAACATATGATATGAAATGAAACAGCTAAGTGTGTGTGTGTGTCTGTGTGTGTGTGTGTGTGCGCGCGCTCGCCTCTGCGCGTTTATGTTTATAAATAGGACGAAGTATTGTGTTCTTACCCAGGGTAGTGTTTAGCATGTTCCTCCCACGGGTCTTCATCAGGCTGCCATCCTTTCAAACCTCCACCACAGCAGAAACACAATGTCTTGTCTCCTGTCCCTACAAGGACACACAAGTTCATTGATTGCGATGACCCAAATATTTGAGCAAATATTAAATTACTACAATAAACTAAGTATTTTGCGTTGTTTTTGTGGTCACATTCAGGAATTGCTGCTCTACCTGTGCTGTAGAAGCCAGCTCTTGCAAGCCTCTCTTTATCTATAGGGTGCTGGACATTTTGGAAGCTGTGAAGCCTCTCCTCAAAACTCCCCATGAGAACATGAGCCCTGGCGTTTCCTCCACTGCTGTGATGCTCTGAAGTCCCGTGGAATGGGATGTTGCCAACATCGTGTCCAAGAATGAAGAAGCAGTAAGGAAAATGTTTGGTATGTTCTCCCCAGGCAGTGTCTCCTTCTTCCCACCCACCCAGCATGCCACCACAGCAGAAACACTGCACTCGGTCACTCTTCCCTAAGTAAAACAGACCAGCTTGGGCCAGATCTTGTGGTCTCACAGAGGCATTGCTGGGCCAAGAAGAGAAGGTCCGAAGCCGGGCCTCCTCATTCCTCATGTGCGGCACCATGGGATAGGTGGACTCATCAACCACCTGTCCTGTTCTCAAGCGATATTCCATGTCCTCTGCCTCTTCATTGTAGGTGGAACCATTAGTCTCCATGGTTTCAGAAATCGGATTAAAACCTGTGCGGTGGATACAGCTAAGAAATTTGCATGATGGGGAAACCTGCAAATATAATGAAATTGTTATTTGTCTAGTACAATAAAAAATAAACTTTTGTTTTATGGCCATTTTTGTTGGTTGAAAAAATAGTTGCCGTAACCAAAAATCCTCACATATTTCAAACACAAAAAAACATCACACTCCATTTCCCACAAGTGACAGTGCAGCCTATACATGCTAATTAGAAAACACAAATGGTTACTAAATGCTGTGCATTGGGCTCTGCAAAATGTCTCAAAAAAGCTCATATACATCGTCATTATTAACACTTGATCTGATTACAATTTGTTGTTCCCAATCCTGAGTGGGCAAAAACGTGTCAAGGTGTCAGGACCATGGAGATGAGGGAAGTAGTTTGTTGTCAGTATTGTTGAGTATTTTAATAAGTCAAGGTTCCGAGGTCCTTGTTCTATTATTCATAGGCTGAAATCATCTTATGGAGGGTAAAAGATAATGGTTGGTCACAAAACTCATTGAGCCCGTTTCAAATACTCTGAATCTACATTGTACAACGTGCTCCAATTAATTTTAATGGAGAGACTTTCAATACAGTGTACAAAGATTCCACAGAGCCATGCAGTGAGCTGGAGACTTATCCAGGGTGTACCCCGCCTCTTGCCCATAGCCAGCTGGGATAGAACCCAGCATAACCTGTGAACTGTATTTCGAATAAGCGGCTGAAGACAAGACAATTGATTGTCTCAGCTTCAAGATGAATGAATGAATGATTCCACAGGCCACAAGCAACAACCTGTTCCCTCTATGTTAATGAGCTACATGGAACAATGGATGTTTCTATATGATACTGAATAGATTTCAGTTCCTAATCTTACACCTAAAAGTCAAGCATCTACTTTGTGCATCTACTGTAAGTTTGAAATCTCTTGCCTCAACTTTTATAGAGTGGGACCAAAAAGAGTTATATTTTTGTGGACAACATTTGCTATTCTTTACAAGTATGATTACCTCCTTGTGTCTCTCAACTGGTGCGTCTCCCCTACACCAGTTCTCCACAGTCTTCTTGCAGCAGAAACAGCGAACTTGATCAGCGTGGCCTGTGAAGTAGAAACCTGCCCGAGCCAATCTTTCTGCAGACACCTGCTGGGCCAGGCTGGAGCCACGGAAAGATTCCAGTCGACTGTTCATCATGGAAAAATGTGGATCATCACACTGCAAATCGCTGTCTTGTTCGTGATCACACATGATAGAAGCTGGGCCAGAAACTGCTCAATGGACCAACTTGAAAGACAGAAAGGTTGAAATTAAACAACAGGAAAACACTGTATGGAGTAAAAATTAGGCATTGCAAAATTTTGAAGCAAATCTTTGACTAAAATTGGTAAATATCATCAGTGAAATCACTATATAAATTAACAATACAAGGCAATGTATTTTACAGAACTCAGCAGTGTTTTATTTAGAAAACTCTTTAGCATAAGCGCTCATGAGGTCGCTTGAGGACAGGATTTTACAGTAATTATTAGCTATCTTCTTCGATCGATTTAATTTAAAGTTGATTTTTTATTCAAAATGAAATATTTGCTGAATAACAAAAAATGTGGGTACTATTACCCTTTTGTAGCACCAGTATAACATGTGCTATGTCCGCTGAAACATGACAAGAATTTCATTTAAAATCACTTGAAAAAGCTAACACCACAAATAAAATTCTGTGATCCAAACCTCTTCCCTTGGTTCCTGTGCCTTTAAGGAATAGAGGTACATTTAGTCACATGGCGGAAATGGGCATTCCACGTGAGTGACAGACGGGCGAGGCTCACTTCAGAGGGTGCATCTCTTTTCAGAGACACAACAAACACGATTCAAAAGACGACTATAATTATTTCCCATTATATGTGTTATATACTTGTAATAATCAAAAAGCACTAATCGGACCTCAACATGGTATTAAAGTAGTCTCATTAGTCACAAGTGGAGATCAGTTGCATGATACCGCAGCTCCACTATGGCACACTCGTCAACACTGATTTTCTCATACTTTCCGACAGACGTGTGGCGTGTAGTACTATTGTAGGTATAATCAGACTCAAACATGGCATAAATACAGAGAAGAACTTTTGTCCTGAACGTGTACGTATCGCAGAAAGTCTGTTTTGCAGGCTACAAATACAATATCGTATTGTGACGTCAAAGACCTATCTCGTAACAACATCGTATCAGCCCTATTTAATCTACCATTTGCTGTTGGTATTCTCTCAAGAAGCGATCACGATAGGCGAAGACACGAACATCAATGTACAAGTACGGAAGGTACCACAAGATATTAATTTATACTCACTGCAACTGACTCAGTCAAAATTGCTTCGCACACGTTGGCGAAAAAAAAGTTATCGATTAACGTCATAAGAACTTGCACACAGTAGCGACAAGCCCCGCAAATTCCAGAAAGCTCACGCAAGTTTGCTCAACAATAGTGGGACAACAGACCCACTTTTTGTGGCAGCTAAACGCTGATGAGTGCAAACAGACCGCTGCTTACCTTTGACAGATGGCATCTGACTAACTATAAGTAACTAACTCCAGGTTAGTCAGGTGTGTTTAAAGGAACTGTTTCTTTAAAGAATTAAAGCACGTACGTTTCTTTAATGTTTAAAGAAACAAAGCACTACACCACTACGTTAGCTTTAATTGCGACTGCAGAAATATCATCTGAAACTAGCTACAAACGTTAGCTAGCTAATTCATGTTAGCTTAGCTATTATACTTAGCGTCAGTACGTACAATGTGTAACTTTTTGACCTATCATTGTAAACCGTAAATATTTACTGTTTTTACCTCACAGTCGCCAGTCAGTCTTTCAAGTAATTAGCACCTGCTGAAATATCCAGTGCTGGTTACTTTGACTTGACCTGTCTCGTAGGAAGTGAAGGAGAACAGGTTGGTCTACTGCGCATGTCATCCAGCGCAGCCCAGCTGACCACCGTTGTGACGTCAGAAGACGACAGCGATAACTGCAGTGGGAACAAATTGTGTCTTGCATATAACAGCAGTGATTGTCATTTGTATTTTATTCCCCACGCCTGACAGGTTAACCTTTTGTACTCATATATTGATTAGACGTTTTTAGGAATAAAACCCGAGCCGAATAAAAATCTGAGTCACACATCATTGAAAACACTGCAGCAAGGAGCAATTCATCCAGGCTATAGCATTTAAACACACATCCCATACACAGTATAAAGTACTGTTAAATAATCTTTGGCTGATGTAAAGCGCTGGGACGTAAAAACATTTTGAGAAATCTAAAATTGTACTGTTTATTTTTTATTGGTGCACAGAATGCAAAATGATTAAATAGAAGGATCAAGCAGGAAAAGGATCTAAGTCAAATTAATAGAGATGAAGGTAAGTTCAAAAGATCAGCTGAAGGGTGAAAGCAAGGTCCGAGCCATCAGCGTGTATCCACAGCAGTCATCAGATACCATCTAGTATCACACACTGGTTTCAGGAGCAGATATAGATATTAAAGACAAGCCACATCCACATCCAGCACTAGCAGGATGTGGACCTGCTGTCCACATCCTGCTAGTGCTAATATCCCACAACACACAATATTATAAACTCTTACCTTGGGGTGAGTGATTGTTGCCTGATGGCTCCTCATACATCTCACATATAACATGTTGGTTGATGTTTTAGGATGACTATGTTATAAACGGACTGGTTTTTATGAATGTTTTTGAGAGACCAGGAACAATCTATCAGATTTGGTTGGTGATTGAAATCCTCTCCTGAATCCCATTGATCCTGAGGATCTGCTCCATCTTGTTGACAAGCCTGATGTTGTCAGGTCTGATGTCCATGTGGAGGACACAAATTCCAAAGCATTTTTTTTGTTGCGCACACCTCAGAGTTGTATTATGGGAAAATTGACCAAAAAATAATAACATTATTAATGGTGGGAATATTTGAACTGACAGGCCAAAAATTCTGGATGTCCAATGAAAATATACATCCCAAAAATTGTTTTTGTCACAGGCAGAACACTGATTTTTATTTATTATTTTCACAACAATTCAGACTTAATTTAAATAAATTTGCAGTTTTGGAGACACTGAATCTATGCACAGTGCTTCTGAACCAACATCTATGGCCTTAGCAATTTTACTTTTCCGTCTGAGGTGCAGGATGCAGTCCAGTCCAAAGTTTCTCCTTGGCACTATCTTGTCTTCCACCTGTCTCACATCTGAATGTGTCACATCTATCTGCTCAGCGAGGTTGACAACAATAAAAAGTCTCCTAATGTGACTCACTGATAGTGGTAAATGTATCATCCTTCCACAATTCGACGCAGTAAGTTGCACAGTCCACCCTTTGCCAGCTGGAGGGGGGTCTTTTCCTCTTTGTTCTCTATGTAGATGCTGGCACCATGTTCCACCAGCAACTTGGCTGCTTCCACACGCTCCTCATCACATGCTAGGTGCCTGATAACAAAATGAGAATTTGTAAATATCAAAATATTTTTCTTTTTGTTGTCCCCAGTCCTACATTAGCATGGAAGTTAAAAACACAAAATCTACAAAACATAACGAAAAACAACGATGTGGCTTGAAATTTGACAAGTCTGTGCATCTGTGATCATTTTAGCCCACATTATTCCAAAGCAATTGACTTTAAATTCTTCAAGTGTTACAGAAGCATTTACACATACAGGGGTGTGTTGCCCTGTGAGTCTTGGATGTTGGTTGAGGCACTTTGTTTAAGAAGCAGCTGAATGAGGCGGAAGTTGCCCTTGGCAGACGCCCTGTGAAGTGGAGTGGACTCATACTTGTCGGTGACATTTGGGTCTGCCCCGTTTTCTAACAGCATCAGGGCGATCTGTAAAGAAAACAAAGAAAGATGTGTTCATGTGACCTACTTTTAAATACAGTGACTTCCCATTTATGTGAAATTTGTGTTTTCAGAACATGTCGGTTTCGGGAAGGCATGTCAGTGAAGCCCTGAGCCAATATTGTTCACCTCAAGTCTTCCTGACTGTCAGAATTTGGTCAACCACCGACACTATCTGCAAATTAACGTATTTGGAAATACAGCAGAGAAAAGCAAAACCCTACAAAGGCAGCTCTATTGCCTCAATATGTCATTACAGCTGAAAGGAACAGTCCCATGTGAAGCCTATAATTTGACCTGTTGACCATAAAAACCCAGAACTTAGCACTTTGGCATCAACGTTTTCTAATAACTTCACTTTGACAGTTATTAGAAAATAGAGATTCCATTAATTTTAGCTTTCTTCAGGATCTAGCTCCAAAATATGAAAACGTGATTTCTTCTATGGCACCCTTCCACCCAGTTTCACTCTAATCCATCCCTTATTGTATGTGCAACTGGTAAATACTTTTCAAAATGTCTAATTTTGACATGTAGCTGAAAAAAAAAGGACACTTTTCCTCTTATCCAGATCCACTTCAAACTGTGTAATGTGTGTTCCTGCAATATCATCTAGTCCTCTATCAAGTTTCATTTATATCTCTCTGGTAGTTAATGCATAATAGATATAAATCAGGCTTATCTCCCACTGACTACTGGGTGTCCCTTGCCATTCTACAGGCCTGGTAGGTCAGTTGCACATGTACAAGGCCACAAACACATCAAATTGTATTTTTAATTTTCAAAAAATGGTTACATTACTGTAATTTGAAAAAAAAAAAACGTTTTGAGTTGGAGGGTCTTTGTGTCTCCCTGCTCTGAGCCCTGTATCATAGCTACTTTGGTCAGCGTCAAGTAAACATACCCCAAAATGATTTGAATGAATGTGGTGCTGTGATGTCATAAGACTTCTCACACAAGTCTTAAAAATATTGAAAATGTTTTTATGATGTATTTCAGACCATTTAACTGTTTTAACACCAGTATAAGAAATATAAAGTAAAAAAAACACCTAAAATAAGCACATAAACAACTTATTTTTCATAAATGACAATGATATCTTAACTGTTTGGTTGATACAACATAAGAAAAGACTTAAAATGGACATTGTTGACCAGGAGGTCATGATATGGTATTTTTGAGTGTCATGTGAGCTGTACCTCGTATCTGTCTTTGGAAGCTGCGTAGTGCAGAGGGGTGCACCCATTCTGATTCACTGAGTTCAGCTGTGCTCCTTTTGATATTAAAGCTCGCACTATGTCTTCTCTGCCTGCAGACGCTGCAATGTGAAGGGGGGTCCAGGAAGCCTGGGGGGAAAAGGCATCACTTTAATTCACAGAGTAACGTGAATTCATCCGATGTCGAATAAAATTAACACTAAAACTTTCCTCACTATGGGAGGGGGGGGGCGTAAACACAAGTTACTTGCAGGAATTATTAGTTTAATTGTCTGCTATATTGAGCTACATATACTGTAAGCTTACTCTTGTATTACATGTGATCCCTCCACCATTGTAGAGGACAAAAACACTGCCTCATTATGGATTTTAAGACATGGAGGAATTCTAATGTCTTTAAGATCCATTTGACCTACATCATCCTGAAGATTTACTTCCGCTCCAATGTTAAGCAAAAACTCGACAATGTTAGTATGGCCAGCAGAACAAGCCCAGTGCAAGGCGGTCCGACTGTCCTGAAATGACACAAAGTCGTGGTTTTACTGTAGTTGTTAAAAGTCGACACTTGTCATTATGTCAACACTTTTCAAGACATTCATTCTTACCTGGTCCGTTTTGCAGGCAAGTCTTTTATCTGACAGGATGCAATCTTTTAATTTCTCAAACTGTCCCGTGTAAGCAAAATTACAGACCTCCACATTTGATACGGAACCCTCCATTAATAAATCTTTTAATAATTTCAGGGTTACACAAATTTTAAGCAGCTCAAATGATGCTGTTATTCTTGTGTGGTAATCTGTTTCCCTTTTGAAACGAAAGAGCAGTGACTCAGGAAATTAGGAATAGTACTTCCGCTTTGAGCAGTTTTTTTGTTGTTCAAATTAAAATCCTCTGCGGTATCGCATGTCAATTACAGCTAGAAAGACGCTTTACTAGTTATTTTATAGTCACTTTATTATTTTATATGTGGATATTAGATCATTTGGAAGGTATTGAAAACACGCTCGCCTTAATTGCATCTAAACGAAAGATAAAATATTTTATTTTGGTAGATACAGTTCTGACCCGGAAATAGTTACCTTTGAACGACATGGATGTGTGTGCTGCTAATTGAGCAAGATAAAGAAAACCCACGTAAAACTGATACTTTGATGGACTTTTCACTATCCGTACACACAGTAGTAATCGCAATATTCATATATTTCTGCTAATGGCAGTCACGCTGGTGAGTTAGAAGCTTTAGTGCTGAAAATTAACAGTTACGGCAATGCTAACAGTTTTGGCCTCAATTCATAATGTTAGTTAACTAATTCATCGTGATCCTATATTAATTGTCTCCTCAGGATTTCCGGACACATGTCGACCAGTCATGCAGGTACTCAGAAGAATTTGTCAACATATATTATGACTGCATGGATAAGAAAAGGAGGGTGAGTAAGTTTTTATTTTGTACTCAAAGGCATTTCTAAATTGAACACAACTTGTTGAAACGCTATTTTCTTCTCTGAAAGACGCACCTTAATAGAGCGGCTTCTTTCAGAGAAGAGAAAATTAAATGTTCTAAATGATGAACATCGACATTTTCTGAACCAAACATGACCCTACTGGTAATAGCCGGGTCCAGCCTTCACCCTAACGCCAGCCTACATGTCTCTGTCCCGAAAACACACCGACAAACACTAGATGGAGACCGAACGCAGTGTTTAGATTATTGAAAAGCGTTGTGGACGACTTTTAACTGCATGGTAAATTTCTGCTAACTCCCACCCCATTTGTTTTAAATACGAGCAACACGAGTATGTTGAAATTACAGCACTTCCGTGTCATCTGACCTGAAATCATTTGTATGAGCACACTAATCCTTCATCATAGATGCTTTTACAAGTCAAATGCTCGGATCAAGCTCAGAGAGATTTGGTAACAGAATTACCAAACATGTGTTTGAGGTATTGCTACAAATGGGCCTTTCTCAACCAATTAATCATGGAATTGTCAGTATTTTTTTTATTTTATTTTAAAACTTAACATTTGCGGGACATTGCAAAACGAATGATCTCTTGTATTCTCTAGATGCAATGAAGTGAACCTGTGTAATATAATCTTGTGTCCACATAAATCTCAATTTTTCAAAGATAAATTGTCTCATGAAATGAAAAGTGTCCTGATTTTAAAGATATTGTTTAAAATAAAAAATTCGCTGCCCCATCATTTTCCCCATCAAATATCCACGTCAGCATAGCTCTGGTCTGCCCGTACAGCACATTAATCCATTTATTGGGGAGGCGTTTGTGCGTGAATGCCTCTAAAATATTCTCCAGGAGACACGCCTGTCTTGCAAAATCTCATTATTTAGCTTGGAGTCCAAAAATATCCATTTGCCATAGACACAGAGTGCTGAATGTTTGTGCACTAGCTGATGTCATTATTTCCGTCACAGTCATTAATCAGTTTACTGGCTCTTGTGTGTCAGAACCTGACCCGGCTCTACCTGGACAAGGCCACGTTAGTATGGAATGGGAATGCTGTGTCAGGACACGACGCCCTGGGGGAGTTTTTTGAGTCATTGCCTTCAAGCGAGTTCCAAGTTCACACACTGGATTGCCAACCAGTTCACGGTGAGTTGAGCAATGAAGTGCAACCAAATGGTACTGATAGAGGGAAAATCCTGTGAAGGTCAAGCAGATCATTTAAAGCATGCTTACACATGAAAATATCACTTGATGTCAGGACTTTAATGCACTGGTTAAAGCCAATCAATCCAGAATCAGTCTTCCTTTTCTTCATTCACAGAACAAGCAACCCAAGGCCAAACCACACTGCTCGTGGTGACTGGTGGAACAGTCAAGTTTGAAGGGAACAAACAACGATTCTTCAACCAGAACTTTCTTCTGACGGCTCAGGCTACACCCAACAATGACCAGCCTGTTTGGAAGATTGCTAGCGACTGCTTCAGATTTCAAGACTGGAACAGCTGAGCCTCTCCTCTCATAACAATCCCATCTAAAGTGTTTGAATGATGGTACCTTTAACATGTTTGATGTTTGTTTGTTTTTTTAAATAAAATCAAAAACATCACAAAACAAAAAAGTTTATTGTCAAAATGTCCAACAAGGCATGTGCTCATAATGGAGTAATAAATACAAATTGCAACAGCAAATGACCATCAATACGACATGTCAAAAATACATAGAAAACACTCCTATTAACATGAGCTACGTTGAGATTACCTTTTGACACCCAACTGGACAGTAACCAATTAAATGAGGTAAAGCACACATTACAGTTGGCCAGTTCTGACTGGCTCGTGCTAACAAGCATCTTAACAGTTGGCTAGTAAAACATGCTCATTCTGAAATAAATAAGGTGTCCACAAGAATTCTGACAGATGTACAGTACTTTCTATACAAACATCCTACCAGTTGACAATTTCATATATTAAAATATTTGCTTATCTTCCTGAGTCGTTTAAAATTTTGTATTTTTACAAATTTGGTCATTTTTGAATCGACTGACAAAACAATCAAAAGACATAAGAGAAGCAAACCCTTTGACCTTTTTTCTCCATTGAGCCTCAAGTACAATTCACATGGCAGTTTAGCTGCTTTCGTAACAAAAAATGTAAACTTATTTTTCATCTGGTTTCCACTTAATTTTACTCGACTACAGATGTACTGCAGACTCAAGGCACAGCGACATCAGCACTACAATTTCACAAGAGCATTACAAGCCTCCAAAATGGGTGTTAATATTTTGAATGGACACGATTGAAGCACCAGCATTTTATGTGTGGCAGGTATGATCAAAGTTCCAACACGCTGAAGTCAAATCTAAACTCGTCCACGAAATAGTAAAAAGCAGCATGTATGGAGGAACTGTTACAACTTCAGCTTTTTTGTTCAAAACATTTTCATTTGGACACCTGTAGTTCACAAATGGCATAAGGGACACCAATCAGGTACTAGGTGTATTATTTACAGATCAAAATAGTGGTCGTTCTAGTTATGGGGACTCGACAGTGATGGCTTTATTTGCCACCATACATTCTCTCTATGTCAGGGAGATAGTGGTTCTTCAGCTCTTTCCTCTTCAGCTTAAAAGCATCAGTAACCAGGCCAGTTTCCGGGGTCCATGGCTCTGAACTCAGATGCACCTTCACTGGGATCTCAAATCGCTGGAGTTTAACTGCATGAATGAAAAGAGAGGAAGACGACACGGCAATGTCAGTTAATATGAACCAGTTTTTCTGCTGAATTGTCTGTACACAACACACAGGAAAAACCAGACTAGGTGGAGAGCATTACAAGACATTACAGCCAAAGCAGACCAATATAAAAAGATGTCTCTTACTTTTAACAGCAGCCTCCTTGATCTCTTTTAGAACTTCTGTTTCCATCTCAGAATGTCTGCAGATCTCTTCCCATGTTCCCACAATGCCTCTTTGTTTGGCCAGTTCAGATAACTTTTTCTGGTTGGGAACCACGAAGCTGATCACATAGTTCTGTTCACTGCAGGGATGAACATCAGAAACAAGGTTGATAAAAGAGAAGGTTGAAGTTTCCTGAAGAACTGGACGTGAGCCCACTCAATACTAAACATTTTTTAAAAGTATTTTAAACAGTATAAAATGGGGCTGCAGTGGTTCAGCCCACTAAGTCTTGGGCCAGTTCAAGACCCGAGTCAGGCAAAAAAATTCGGAGTGTGAACTGGCAGTGGAGAGGTGCCAATTCACCTCCTGAGTACTGCTGAGATGACCTTGAGCAAGGCACCATCCCCTTCATAAGTTGTTCACTGGGGTGCACCATGATGGAGCTACACGCCACTCTACCCCTCATCTGCATGCTTACAGGCTCCTTGTGTGTGTGTGTGTGTGTGTGTCTGCGTGTGTGAGATTAATACTAGGGTGGATAAATAATTTCCCCTGCCACAATCAATAAAGTTAATTTCATTTCTTTTTAAATACAGAGTTGAATTTTGAGTTAATTGAATTAATACTCTACAGTTGAACGGTGAGTTCATATGAAAATATTGACAAGACCTTTTTTTAAAATTGGAGAGCGGAAAAAATGTCAGTCATGTCAGTCGAATGCTAATAATCAGTTTAAGTTGAAATTCTACATCAGTTTTGTGACCAGACTGCTTTTAAAATGTCATCTGGAATGTAACTTTATGAGGGAATGGAGAAAACACCTGAAGGGGAGGACGAACGTGAAATACTGGTTGTTGTGACATGACACAAAAAAAACGTAAATGCAACTGCAGCCTAAAAACCAGAACGCAGAAAGTTGAGAAACAGAAATACGCAGACGTCAACACTAGAATGCCTAAAATTCAGTTCAACTGCTGTTCAAATGTATCAGATGTAACTTGCCAAACATTTTTGGAAACTTCTTTGAATATAATGGCTCAACGACTTGCAGCTTTGCAAAGGAAATTAAAAAACAGTCATTATAATAAAGGAGGGCTTTAGTGAAGTTATGTAACCTATCAGGTTCTATTGTAGTTATTCAAGGATCCTTTAACCTTGTGGGATACGGGCAGCTACAAAACTGATGTGACTTTTTTGGATAACCTTACAAGATGACAACAACACCCTCATAAGATCTATCGTGCATCAGTGGGAATGCATGTGAGAAAAAGAAGTAAAAAATATTAACTTTATGCTCGAACTGGAACTGAAACGGTTTGATTTGGCCCAGAAGAAAACCACTTTTAGAGGCATCTTGTTTTTCTAAAAACCACCAGACTAATAACATGATTCCAAATTCTAGGGAGCCATTTCATGGTCAGGGAGTCGTAATGGGGGTCAAACTATCATCGAAATGTAGCTTTACAGCAGAATGATACAATGGGAAGACTGGTTGTTTTTTGAACGCCATCTGGTTCCACATTTATTATGTTTTTATTATTTCTGCCAGCTACCTTGTCCATTTCAAAAGTGTGGCAACTGCTTTTTTTAATCTTCAATTAGCCCAGAAGTGAAATGACTCTGCTGAAATTCATTTGATTCCGAATGAATTAAGCTCTTAAAAACTCGACACAAACAAGGGTTTGTGCTCCTGTCATGTGTTTATCAAGAGATTATTGCAAAATTATCAATGCACAAGGACACTTTTAAGTTTAGTTTATTACATAGATGCCATAAATCTGCAAAGAATATGACATTTTGGAATGATGCTATCTGTCATCAACGCTGAACTGGACTCAAAGCTCTCTGTTATTAACTTGGATCTGTCTCAGGATAATTTTTAAACGAACCTCCCACACTACCCTAGGTAGGTCTTTATGACCTTTTGTTTTTCTTTATGCTTTACAATAACTTTAAATGCTTTACTTTGTACATCACATATATTTCTAAACGTAATCATGACTTCATGTATTTCATCTGACTTTTCTTACATTAACTGGTTTTCCATGGTCTATGTGAAATGTCACTCACCTGTTTGCGTAAGCGCAGATGTTGTCAACGAGAGAGCAGGTTTTCAGAGCAGACTCCACTTTACCCAGAGACACATACTCCCCGGCCTGCAGCTTCACCAAGTCCTTCTTGCGGTCTAAAAGAGAGTATAAAAGTCTGTTCACAACAGTGGTCTGCTAGTTGGTGCGTCAGAGTTATCAGATGGTTTAGCCATCGGGGAGTGCAGATCAATTCGTCTGAAGAGTCAGACTGTACGTACACCACCAATGAAATGCTGCGAAGAATATTTGCTTTGGTGGAAAAAAAAACAAAAAAAAAGCACACACCTACGATCTGAAGACAACCATCTGGGTGAATTTCTCCGACATCTCCGGTGCAGAACCACCGCTGACCGTTTTCATCCACGAAGAAGTCTTGGTTGTTGGTTTCATTTTTGTAGTAACCGATCGTTACGTTGGGACCACCTATCAGGATCTCCCCTCTAGGGTGTGGCTGATCTTTGCTGGTGTAGCCACCTGGGAACATTTATGTGAATACACATAATTACCTTTAATTATAATAAAAAGAAATGTGTACTATGTACAGAATGTGTGTGTCTGTCATACCTTCAAGCCAGTCGCGGAGTTTGATCTCACAACACAGAAGAGGAGCGCCGACTCGGCCGGTGCTGACGTCCGTGACTGCACGAGACAAAAGATGTTAAGAACATGATCCTCACGTTTCACGTTGTTCCATGTTGACACCGACTCTCTCCTTACCCTCTGTGATGGTGCCGGCTCCACAGGTTTCAGTGAGGCCATAGCCTTGACCCACTGGACAACAGAAACATACGTTCATGAATCTCTGGGTGGCTGCTGACAGAGGGGCTCCTCCAGACAACATCATCCTAACCCGTCCTCCCAGCAGTTTCTTCACTTTCTTGAACAGCAGGCTACAAAGACAGATGGATGTGTGTTTGTTCCGAAGTCAAATAACACAACTCCAAGGATCTTAGGTGAGACACAGCAGTTTCTTACGCATTGCAGAGTGGTGCGTCGTAGCCTCTCTTGATCTGCTCCAGTTTATAATTGTAGCCCAGTATAAACAGCTTCTTCTGAACGAAGCCCATTTCCTGAACTTTGCTCATCACGTTCTTGTTGATGCGATCCAGTATTTCCTTTTACAAAGAAAGCATGCAATTAATCTGTGTATTCAATGTTGTGGGGAGTAAAAAAAAAAAAAGAACAAGTGTGAAAGTGAACAAACAGGATGATGGGGAAACCAGGCCGGAGTGTGTGATAGACAGAGGAACCAATCAAAAGCAGGTTCTTACTGGGACAGCTGCGATGAGAGTGGGTTTCAGCACAGAGCAGTCTCCTTTACTTCCCTTCTTTATCTTGGTGGACTATTAAAAAGAGAAACACAGGTAAAGACACCAAATCAGCAACAATGACTAGAAATAATGCGTACAAATATGAATAACCAGCAGGAACCGTCTTCATTAGTTGACTAATGCTGGACAAGGACAAACAGCTTTTCTGATCATGGCGTACGTCAAAGACCACATTGGTAACTTGATAGCTGGTAAAATATTTGGGTTTGTAAAGAACTATGAGCAATTACTGAGATTGTCCACATGTTTAAGGTTGGAGAACATGACTGGCGAGAAATAAATACTCCATCAGAGAGAAAAATGTGGAAGCCTGTCATAGGAGATGACAGGCTTCCACATTCAGCAGATACTGCTACAGGCACTGCAGCGAGCGTGTCAATTATCAGCTCATCAATGTCTCAGTCGACGTTTTGACTCAGCTTCTGCAGCAGGCATTTGCATTTCATACTGACAGACTGAAATGTCATGATTTGCAAGTTAAATGTTACTGAAGAAAAATACAGCATCCTTACCGCTGTGTACGTTTCTGATAAATCCTTACATGTCAATGACGGAAGTGTTTCTTTGGGCTCTACCACAGAAGTTAAATTGTGGTTAATTTGAACTGCAGAATTGTCTATAAAATTTTCATTCAGAGGACTTGTCCGTTTAAAACCTCTGTTGAAACACTAGAGAAGTGAGTCATGATGAATGCCTTTAGTGACCCCACCCAGGCATGTAACGCAGAAGCAAACCATACACCCTCAAGACACAACATCACTGGCTTGGGCTTTTGGTGCTGGGTATTACCTGGTCTGACAGTGTCTGGGGGGACGAGTAGCCGATTCGGCAGCCGTATGTGACACAGGAGATTTCAGCGGTCATCTCCAAAACATGAGCCAAGGGCAAATAGGCTATGTAAGTATCATCAGGCCTGTGGGGGAAAAAAGAGAAGAGAAAGACGTGTAAAAAATAAAAAGTCAGGATTAAAAGAACCCGCAGTGTCAATCTGACTTCTGGAAGCATGTCAAAGTACAAGTCATCTTCCCACTGACCACGTGGCATTAGCTAACAGAATGTTGTTTGACTGGACAGTCATAAGAAAAGTGGAAGTAGAACAGAGACCATAAGTTAATGTTGTACGAATGTAGATGACACAAAGTGACTGATAATGAAATTTACCCGAGTCCAGGAATGCGCTCACACTGTCCCGTCATCCCTGCGATTAGGTTACTGTGGACGATCATCACTCCTTTGGGTCGGCCAGTGGACCCACTGGTGTACATCACCACAGCCAGATCTGACGGCTGGGGCTTCGTGATTTCCCTCCCCACTGCAAGACAAACCAACAATTGCTGTCTTGTGCTGTATGTGTGAGTTTTCTCACTTCTGAAATAAAATGAGGCGCAACCGGGGGGAGGGGGGGGTCATGAGATACGCACCATTCTCAGGCAGCATGCCCAGCTCTCGAACAGCCTGCATACTGTGGATAGACAGGCCTGCTGGGTAGCCGTCTGTGCTCACTTTCTTCTGGTCCACATAGATCACGTGCTTCAGTTTTGGGATCTGTGCAAGCACTTTCTGGAAGGAAGGAGACAAAAAGCTGCTAACGCACCAGGACACATAATCACACCATTTCCTGCTGTAAACAAGGGCCATCAGAAAATCCTTCATTCCTTTTTCCATCCACGGCAAACTCACAAAAGGGGAAGTCATTGCAGTAAAACCCATTTCATCCAAAAAGTTTGGGAAAGACACAATTCCAAGGACAACGCAATAAAAAATTCAATACAATATGACTAAAAGCTGTAAAAAGTGTAAGACATAGTTTCAGTGTTGAGTCATCAGAAAAAAAAGAAGTCCTTCCTGACTGATGCTTTGTAAAAAAACTTACTTGCATTACCTTAATATAAAATGTATATTTGTTACATGGGTGGTTAAAAATATGAAAATGAGAAAGAGTTTAATTATATAACTGTGTTGAACTCTTAATTCCATTAGAAAATATTTTTACAGAAGTCTAAACTGATTGTCAGACCCCCACTATCACCATATATCCCCGGGGCGGGGAGATAATAAAGGCTAACTTCACATTCACTGACAGCCTTTTAGGACTTGGAGCTCTTGAATATAAATGGAGCACTTTGAATTTGAAAGGAGTTGGGGCTACAAAAGCTTTCGTATTGGTGTTATCCATACAAAGCATTTTACTACATCATTCATTCCATAGTTAATTTCCAACTGATCTTGCCTTGAGTAAGATCTTATTTAAAAATAACGTAAAGTTTATGTAAAAAAGTCACTTCTCTACCAGGCTGCTTTATAACGCTCACCACGTACGTCACAATCCACCGATAACTGGAAGAAGAAAAAAAAGCTTCCTCAAACATGCTGACAATAACTGTTGAAATTAACAGTCCTTACATAAAGATGATTGAAATATTCATTTACACCCAATCATTCACTACGTGAGAGAATAACATGTTTCTGACCAGCTCACGGTTTTCATTCAGTCACACAGCTGCAGATAAAATGCATATCGCTTGTTGTATCCTGTGGTATGCAAAATTGATCTTATCATTTGCTTATACACAGTTATAAATAAGACTTGTGTTATTTAAATTCTATCACAATTAATAATTCAAAAGGTTTACCATTATATATACAGGTATATATATATAAAATGATAGAATATTTAGGGATCATTAATATAAGTTTTTTTTAAATGACAATGATAATTGTGCAATAAAATGCAATAGAAAAAACAGTTACAACCATACTGTGGTTACATGCACCAACTTCAGTCACAAATCATTATTTTCTGTCGTAAAAAAACAGATGATTCCCCATAACTTCTACAACTTGTCACAAAATCATCAAGAGTGGTTTTAACGCTGAGCTGTTGGGATTAACTCACTTTCATTTTAGTTTCAAGCAGCTCCACGCTGGTAACCAGATGTGTCACTTCAGCCTCATTCAGCCCATATGCGATTGCATCTTCTCCCAGGGTGGCATAGAACGTCACCACTGTAATCATTGGATAAACAAAAGGAGCTGATGCATGATTCGCACGCTGTAGTATTAACATCCCATCCTCCACATACTGTAACATACTTACATGGGAAATTGTGCCTGAAGCATGCCTGAGCAGTGATCATCCATTCTGCTCTGGTTTCACAAAAAATAGCGATGTTGCTTTTGGGCTGCTGCCCAAGAGCTGCCAGTCCGCGGCCCGTCTGATTGACGATAACATCCACCTCATTGTAGGACAGCCATCTATAATCTCCAAGGATCAGCTGGGTAGAAAGAGTGAGTTAAAGCATCTCACAACTGGTTAACAGCCAACATTAAAAAAAAAAAGAATCGTAATGTGATGCCTTACCTTTTTAAATACTTTACCAGTGGGTTGAATCTCATTCTCTTCGCTCAATACATCTCGAGTACCAAGACACGGGGAATTTCCGAAGCGTTGCACGGCATGGTGAAACAACTTATCAAGTGTGTCCTTGCCGGGGAAGTCCTCAGTGGCGAGAGAATCAAAATGGTCTACGGAACGGTATGGGCCCGCTGCAGAGCCCGAAGTGGAACGGGCCTTTACCCGCTTGGACTGAGCTTCTTTTTGAGCTGCACCAGTGATGTAATACCAGGGTAAGAAGGACAGGACGGAGTACAGCCATATCAACAAGTGGATCGGAAAGAAGAGGATAGATTGGAGAGCAGAGTCCAAGTTCATACCCATTCTGTTCTCCGGAAGTGTGTGTGCGTGCGTGTGTGTGTGTGGAAGGGAGTGCTGGTGTTCACACTAGTTCTCGATGGTGTGCTGATCCTACAGATGTCTGTGGGTAACAAGAAGAATCGAATCAAAAGATTAGCCCCAGACAGAGAAAAAAAACAGCAACAGATAATATCAAGACGACAAAAACAATTTTCATCCCAGGTAGAATAAATGAAACCCAGATACAACTAAATATAATGATTGATCAGCCATCTTACAGTACAGCTCTCTGTTACCAAATGGAAATACCATTTTAACCACCTGATGCTGGCTATGCTGAATAGGAACTCCACCCAGTGCTGAACAGGGACTCACCTCCTCCTCGCTCCGAACCAAACAGCTTCTGTACATCTATCAGTTTTTGATGCTCAGTTACATAGAAATCAAGTGGGAGGCTGGGTTTGCTTAATTCCCTCCCTTAAAGTGCACGAGCTTCTGGCAGCCTTACACCAAATAAAGACCAGGGTGTCTGAGAGGTCATGTCGGGGGAAGCAGCATTAAGACGCGTGGCCCCTCTGAACGTTTTGACCAACTGTCCAATGACAACAGCCGTGATGGTTATTCTGAAGAGGATCGGACTGTGGACAGCCAATGGAAACTCTCTTGACACTCACCCCACTCTGTGGACAGTGAAAGGCCACTCTAGGTCAGATGGATAATACCTCACAGCGGGAGATGGGCAAAAGGAGCACAAACTAACGGAAGTGACACTTTTTTTTTTTTTGGTCCAAAGCCCAGTTCCAGAAAACCAGGAAATTAAAGAATTTAACAACTGGTTTCCTGTAAGTCACACATTCATTTGTCAAAACAGACATAACGTTGGTGTTTGCAGGTTCCTCGTGACTGCTTTTGTTTGATCTAATCAGACTATACCTTGTCACAATAAAGATCTGTTTTCTTATGCGTTTTGATGTTTCTGCAAACCCATTGGTTGCAGCTATTCACTATCCACTGATCGGCACGTCTCATCTTTGATAAGGATCACTTTGTACACAAGAGGTGCGCCTGCCTGCCTGACTTGCGTGTTTCTTCACACATCTGTTTATATCCAGGCATCCTGTTAGACTTGAGTCAAATAAGGGCAAACGAGTGGTAGTATTAGTCACCCGGCAAACATTCTTGTTCAGTAGTATAAACTTTATTTGTCCCGCGCTTTTTTTTTGAGCATTTTAAATAAAATAAAATAAATAAATAAAATGTATATATATTCAAAAATGAGTGTAATAATGACATGTACGCCTGCAGCTACCGTGTGGAAACCTGTCTCGTCCATCCCGCCGTGGAGACGGCCGGATGTGGACAAGTTGTGTCAGACTTGATCACGGACAGAACACCCGTACCCATGTGGATGAATCACAGTGTGACGTAGCCATTTTGAGCCGCTGTTTCCAACACGATCTTTAATAAATTACCATTAAACATCAGGCGATGAGCAAATTCCTGAACAGAAGTCATTTCGTCTTCCGTCTTGAAAACTCATGAAAGAAAACACGCCGTTTCCAAATTGAAATACAAATAAATAAATGTATTTAATTTATTAACGAGGGATAAAAAAAAATAATAATAATTAGATGACCCTTTTGTTCTTTTGTTGACATCATGCGTCGGGCACACAACAATGGGCGAGGAGCGGGCTGGCAGATAACGTGGCGACAAAGCCGCGCACGCCGGCGATAGAGCTCCAGATATTAGGAAACCTGTTACGAGTTGATTAAGGTTAACATCGGCTCACTAGAATACGGCTAAAACCAATTAAACATCGGCCACACAAATGAATCTCAATTGTAATCTTCAAACGGATAAATCCAGTAAAGAGATTACAGTCAACAGCATCACAGTGAGCCTCTAGTCATCTGCCAGGCTTGAATCATTCCTACCTTCAGCAGCGGATTCGGGTCAGTCGCGTCGCCTCTCATAATATGACCGAAAGTTACCTTTTCCGAAGACAGAAGAAACCCGGAACTTCTACGTCATCTGACTCCATGTTTCTGGACCAATCAGAAGCCGAGGCGGTTTGCTTCTCATTTCCACACCCCCTGATCCCGAGTCAAACAGGAAGTAATTGCCGCTTTTATTTTAACACGCTGTCGACTGATTATGGTTTATTACGACACTCCCTTATGTTCTTGTTTTTATATTGCTTTTCACCGCATACCATTGTTTACCTGCCTAATAGTTGGGTATTTACTTATATACACATATATTAAATATTTTGTTTTTACATCCCGCTTCAACGCGGTGATGTATAGTAATTGTCGGTGTTTGTCCGTTCGTCCACCAAATATCTTCACAACCGCTGCAGATAGAAAGATGGAACAAAAAGCACATCACTCGGGCGGCGAAGGGGATGAGAATTAGATGATTACCTCGACCTTGAGAAAGGTCAAGGTCAAATTTCTACTTTGTAAACTCAGGAACCGGATAAGATAGAAAGACAAGAGAGAAAGCCAATGTGATATGACCATAGATCAAACCTAGAGCTTTGGTCAATGACAGTAGGTCTGGGTAAAATGTTAAATTCAGGGGTGTCGCGGGATGTTGCAGTGTCGTGTGCAGTGGGTTGTGACTTACGTGGTAAGAGTTGTAAAGCAGGCTGGTAAAGAAGCGACTATTTTACATAAACTTTACGTTATTTTTAAATAAGATCTTACTCAAGGCAAGGCCAGCTGGAAATGAACTGTAGAATGATAGATGTAGTAAAATACTCTGTATGAATAATACCAATACAAAAGCTTCTGTAGCCCCAACTCCTTTTATATTCAAGCCCTAGGGGAAAATAAATATACTGTATATGTGCGTGCGTGTGTGTGTGTGTGTGCTCAATGGCATTCGTGTCTTGATTATTCTACAGGAGATGGGTTTTTTTTGTTCATACGGTACATGAGTGAGTCTGTCATACTTCTCTTTTAAAGGTTGAACAAGACAATCATGTCTGTATTTGTGTTCCATATGGGTTATATAATATGTTTGACTTAAGTTATAGTATTATGTATAAATGTAATATATAAAGTTCATGCTTCATTTATCCTCAAACATGACACATCTTAGACTTGGGAGTCAGTCTGACCACAGAAATATTTATCTACAGAAAATGACATACAGTAATCTGTTGACTGAGTTTTTGTGTCAGACACTTTGTTTTTCTGTTGAATACATGGATAGCTGCTAGATAATGAAACCTTGACCTGTTCTTTAGTGCTATCACCAGGCCAAGCTTTAAAATTAGAATTCATTTATCTCGAAAAGTTTTCATCCAAATCTTCTCAAATTTACAGAAAACATTAATGACTATTGTATAGAACCCTATTGGTTTTGGCAGTAATTTGACCTTTCTGCTTTGCCACTATCAAGTCATTTTAGAATAAGTGCATCTGGAAATCTTTCAACCAAATATTGTCTAATTTGGGATGTATATTGATGACTCTTGCAGTGTAATTATCACTGTAAATAACTGTGATGTTAATTAAAACTAAATGAAGTACATATCAATAATTTCAAGATTTCAAGGTACTATATGATTCATTTGCGTGGTATGCTGAGGCAATAAGCGGTCAGCACATTGCATAACCGTATGTTTTATAACGTTTTATGGCTTTGTGCACTGGCAGTGAACAGCTACAGACAGACCTCCCTCCAGTCAGTGGCCCCTTCGTACCTCGTCAATGTCGCCCTCAAGTGGTTGTAAATCAGGAGTAACTCCCACAGAGGTGAAAAATTCACTCAGAATAGCAACTACAAAAATATTAGATTAGATTACATTCCACTTTATTGTTATTACACATTTCCCAGCATAAGGTAACGAAAAGCTGTTTGGCACCCAACCAGAAGTGCAATTAATAGCAAACAGAAATATACAAGATAAAAATGTTTTACAGGTGATGTAGAAGAAGTATATGTTGTATTTAGTTTGTATTTTTAACAGTATACAGGCCCCCTGAACACAGCATCCCAGGGTGGTCTTTAAGCATGCAATTAATACTGCTTAGCTCCTGCTTAGCCACCCCTATACACAGATCTGGTGTGATAAACATACTATGGTATACTGCTAGACTTAATATATGGATTAATATGGATGGTTAAAGACATAATATACAGATTGTGTGGACATAGAATACAGATTACCGGTATATGAGAATATACAGATTAAAGTGCAATGAACAAATTATTCTGGAAATAATATACATATGTAGAAGAATGACGTTATACATACTACATAGGTGGATAACAGATTGAGGTGATATAAACACTATACAGATTTGTATGGATCCTACAACCTCATTTCCAAAGGAGTTTGGTTGCTGGTTTAATTTCAAATAACAGCAGTGTTTAACTGCAAATTATTGAAACCCCACATGTAATGGAAAATAGTACCGCAGGACAACATTTCACATGTTGAAACAGATTTTATGCATTTAAAAATTATAACATTATTTAGAATTTAATTCCAGCAAAAACAAAAAGGTCATGTCTCCTGCTGGGTTTCATGACCTATTCTAGTCTACACTGTGTTTAGAAGCTGAAGAGTGTAGCTGACTTCTTGTGAAATTGGAGTGATTTCACCTTGTGTGATGTAGAATTTCAGGTGCTCAGGAGTTTGGGGTCTCCTTTCTCATATTTTATGTTTCATTATATGCTAAACACTTTAATTGGTAATAATTCAGACTTGGGTAAGTCAGCTTAACACATGTTACATGTGCAGGTTACACCACGTACACTAATGTACGTGGTGTGTACCACCATATATACTGGCCTTTGAGCTATACACTGATATAGCTCATTTTCACCTAGGGCCACATCAGTATAATGGCTGTCCTCAAAGGGCCAGACGTAACTAATAAATGTAACTAAATGCAATTCAAGGTAATGTAAAATATATGAAACTACTCCTTAAAGTTAAGTAACTCTGAATTCATTACTTATTCAAGTTACAAAAATTTGTTTCACAGAGTAAATATATACCGTATCCTTGTTGCTCTGTTATAACATAAATACTTTTGTCAGGTTATGAAACCCACAGAACTCCACCCATCAAGGATCAAACTATCCAAGTAAATGAAGAAAAATAACACCAAACACAAGTTAAGACATTAACTTTGTTCAAAACGTTGTTGTAAGTGTTAAAATGGGCTTGATTACTGCATTGTGGGAAATGTAGTTTTGGTCAAAGCACACTTGACCGATTTATTTTTAGACTCGTTGACCTTTTATGCTCTTGTCCGCCACATAAAATGACACGGCGGGTCACATTTGGCCCCTGGGCCTTGAGTTTGACATGTGACCTAGACTGTCCTGCTCCTCTTAAGCACAGAGTATGTGGCATCCATTATTTCCAAAATGAATTTCAAATGTTTACTCCTAAGACTACCGGACAATTTCCCATTTTGCCATGGCCCATCTTAAAGCTTGGGTTCTGTTATGATGAAAGTGTGTCTGGGGTCCATGTTATACGTATACAGTTTACTCTTTACATGTTTCAACAGCGACAGACTATGTGTTTTAGAGGTGTTCCTCACTCCATGCAGTGTTCCCATCACAGAATCTTGTCTTTTTTAATGCAGTGCCATCTAAGAGCCCAAAGTTCACGGCCATTGAATACTAGTTTTCATTTACTGTATATCACAGTATATTTCTTCAGATTTTCTGCATCTTTTAATTACGATGTCAATTAAATTTAGTGCTTCTCTGTTTTGCTAATCATCACATTCTATCTTAGCAACTCATTAAAAGGCTGCTGAGAGGCTTAAGTTGAATATCTTGCATCTTCCATCTATGACGTGTGGATCGATTCATTCTGTCCATTTGACAGTTTTAGATGAGGTATTGATCACGCAAAAAAAAATCAATCATCTATTTACAGCCAAACTATTGTGGTGATATCCGAAGTGACGTAACGTGACGTTCAACAGAAACGATCAGAGCTTTTTAAAACTGTATCAATTTTTTCCTTTTTTGCATTTGTACACGGTGCACACGTACAACCACGCCAGATGACCCAGTAACCGGAAAAATAACTGTATATCATGGGCGGTACGGTGGCGCAGTGGTTAGTGCTGCTGCCTCACAACACGGCGGACCCGGGTTCGAGTCCTGCTATTTGCGAAGTTCACAAATAGTCTGGCAACTCCAAAAGCATGTGCGTCAGGTTGATTGGCCGTACCAAATTGAGTGTTTGTATGCATGGTTGTATGTCTTTGTGTGTGGCTCCGCAGTGCACTGGCGTTGTGCCCAGAGTGTCCCCCGCCTCATGACCCATGCCGCCCAGGTAGGCTCCCCGTGACCCGCTGCGGCAGATACAGGAGTTGTAATCTGAAGATGACTGACTGCATATAATATACATTTTGGCTCTTAAACGGTTTCTACTTATATTTCATAAAATGTCATCTTTTTTGGAAACTGTTTGTATAATGTATAATGTATAATGTTTTCTGTGTGTTTTTTATGTCTGTCTGTGAATACGGTTCAAACTCCTACATACAAAACGCCTGATCTCTTTATGGGACGTAACTCACTGGGTGACCTGCAGGAGGCAGTGTTGTCGAGTGAGTCACGGTGGAGATCACGTGAACTACCATCAAGGAATAGTGAATAGACTCACAAGAATATCAAACTGGATGACTGAGAGGATGAGTTTGGGGTTTCATTACATTATTTGTGTTTTAAGCCTATTATTGTTTTATATACAATATTCACATTTTTGCACCGTTCACCATCGAATGTTGCCATATCATTTTTCAGATTATTTGCCCAGGTGTTATAAAAATATCATAGTGACGAGTTTCGATAATTCCTTTAATAAAGAAAACAACGAACATCTGACAATAAATCATTTGAAATGTGATTTTTTTTTTTTTGTAACTGCGTCGCTATTACTCCCGCCCCCACGGACTGTCTTTTAGAGGAAAACATTCGCACCACATGGCCGATACCCCACGTGTGTCGTAGCTGCTGTACAAAAACATCACGAGGTGCTGCTACAGCTGTGGGCGCTGCTGCTACCGTCACACGAACTGCACAGACAGCACATGGCAGCTCGGCCTGGCGACTTGTAGAGACGAACGCCATAACTTTTACAAGTCACAGTTTTGAACATCTGCAACTTTGGAGTCACATTTATCGCCGAGTTAATTTGAGGAGTTTTACAACTTGTCCTACTCCGTCAACAGCAGCGTCTACGTAAAGTCTAGCATGTCGACTGGAACAAAAGAAGTGAAAAGTTGCCCCATCCCGACCAGGGTGCTTACCCTGAAGGACTGGTCCCAGCTGCCCGACTGTTACAGCCAGACTCCTGGGGGGACCCTCTTCTCCACTACGCCCGGAGGTAATAATACACCTTTTGAGTTTAGAAAAAAAAGCCCAAAAAAAGCTATTTTATCATTTTATTTTATAATATACAATTTAACCGAACAAAATAAATAAATAAAAATACTAACTTCTCACAGATTCTCGCGAGAATCTCCAGACAATACAATCCACGTGCCTAAAACAGCTGATGAAACTTTTTGGAGTATGTACAACACAATGTAACTCTGGCTAATACTATAGAATAATCGTTTATTTTGTGTTAAAAAAAACAAAATCACCCTGAACGGAACGTCTTTACTCCTGGTTTTACAGTAATTCATATACCTATGTTGCCAGTATCTTTCCACTGCTGTTTGTAGAACCATATTTGATCTGCACCAGCTTTGCACAATGTGGACAAACACTCCCATGTCTGACCACGTGGTCTTTTACTGCTGCAACCAAAACACTGAAGTTTAAAGACTTAAAAAAAAAATCATTATGGATGCATAGATGCATGGCAGTAAAATGATTGGCCTCTGGAGTGGTGTACGAGTTGGAGGCTGTCCTCTGCTGTGTGTTCACAGTTGGAACATTATGTACAGGTTTAGAGGAGGGAAGGCATATGTCTGCAAATGTGAGTGGTATGTTTTATTTGTGTCACTAATTGTCTCCACTTCACAACACAGGAAATTGCAATGCCTTCCATTTGAACACATTTCCACTGTCCTGGGGGGTCCTGCCATGTGTCACAGCTCAGCTCTACAGTTGCCCTGCAGTGCTTTGCTTGTTCTATAGATTACATTCCAGTCCCCTCCCATCACGCTCTCTCCCTCTCTCTCTCTCTGTGCTTTGCTTCCCCTTTGTCCTGGTTATTACATAAAATGTTTTTCCTTTTCGAAAGTTTAGACTGTTGTTGTACAGAACAGTTCAATCTCCAACAAGCTGACCAGTGCTTTACTCGGTCACATCCTGCTCAAACATATCTCGAAACGGCCTTCATGACTCTGTATTTTGCTTATAGCTGGCAGACATCCAGTTGGTGACAGACAAGAGACATGCCAAGTCAAGTTTAAATGAGGCAAACTGCATGGTTTCAGTGGAAAATCACTGCCCCCTCATCGTGATGCATCTGTCTTGGACATTAAATAGCAAAACATGTGGCTCTAATCTCAAAGCCTCTCGTTTCAACGACGGAATGTTTTGTGCTGCATTTTCCTAGAAGTCACTGCAGCGGCCGCCCTCACCCCGCCCCTGTGTGTGCACTGACAATCCTCCTTTTCCCTTCAGATCCACTCTGTTGTGTTGATGAGCAGCTTGCAAACATGTATGGGCCCTCATTGGACCCATTTTGATCATTGGATATGTCCGTATTTGTCATTGTCATTCATCATTAAAGCCTTTTTTTATTTATTAATGTTTACTGCAGCTCAAACATCATATTACTTTTTTCTGTCTGACACAGGTACTCGCATCATCTATGACAGGAAGTTTCTGTTGGATTGTCGAAACTCTCCTCTTGCCCGGACTCCGCCATGCTGTCTGCCCCAGATCCCAGGGGTAACAGTACCTGCTACACACCCTATGGGGAAATTGCAGGATCTCAAAGAGGAAGCTGAGGAGGAAGAGAAGGACATGGCAGGTAAATGTAACCTTTATTTATTGTCTAATACAAACCTTTAATGTTGTGGAGATAAAGAACCACCTTTTACCCATGGTTCTCTTATGGGTGTCTTGTGCCAGTATGACCATCTGTTTTGGTCCAGAGTTCAAACAACTATTTATTAATGAGCAACGTTCAACCATTAGTCAATCCTTTCCATTCCTACTGTCAACCTAAAGACCTTCAGGGATTAATATTGACCTATTTTTTTCCTCCGGTCCCTTGCTTAGGTTGTTGTAAAACAAAGAACATGTCATGGGGCTTGGATTTGTGATCTTCGCCAGTACAATAGTTTTTTATTCTTACCATTTATGAATGCATTAACAGTGTTTGTACTTTGTCATTGTGGCTGTTATTTATTAGGGTGTGTGTTAGTGATTCAAATAAAAACATTAGATGACAGCTGATTGTTAAATATGTTGCTATTTTTTAAATCTTAGAACCTTTTCTTCTGTCTCTCAACAGATGACAACCAGTTTGAGATGGACATCTGAATCCCAGTATTACCTCCTGTGGAGAGTTACTAGTTAAAACAGCTCCAAGGTCATTAATGACTGTAATGCATTACATATAAAGCTTTTTTCCATCTTTTTTTTTTAAATGGAAGCTTTGTGAGGAACCAGACACTAGAAAAGTTGGAGAATTATAGGGCATCTGTGACTGACTACATAATGTCAGGGAAATAAATGGAAGTGAAAGGTTGGTTTTGGTGGCTCACTCACATAAGAGCTAAAAGAGGATTGAAAAAAATCCA
This sequence comes from Antennarius striatus, assembly GCF_040054535.1. NCBI lineage: Eukaryota > Metazoa > Chordata > Actinopteri > Lophiiformes > Antennariidae > Antennarius > Antennarius striatus. The sequence goes on along the minus strand of NC_090785.1, from coordinate 17,162,054 downwards.
TTTTGATTTACCTTTTTTATATTTGTATATAATACAGGTGTACTATATAGCCGATTTTTTTTAAGTTGGGGGGGAATATATTACATTTCCGACACGTAGAGTTCTTCACTGCAGGCATCAGTTTTGTTGTATTTTCCCCGAACAGGATGGCTAACTTTCTTTGATAGGCAAACTCATTTCTCCTGTTACTGGGAGTGAAGGCCTACTGTTTTTTATGGAGGGAGAGAAGAAATGTGAATAATTTCAATAAAGGCTGTTGACTGTAGTGGTGTGTGTTATTTTGTCATTGAACATTGTACTAGAACAGTCAATTGGGATCATAGTTCAGAACTATAGTATTCTTAGTATTTCCTATATGAGCTCAAAGGTAATTTTAAAAATTTGGAAATGTCATGCACTCTTGGTCCATGTCCGCCTCCATTAATCTGCCATCTTTTGGCTCCGTTTGATGTTTCCGTCATCAGATGATGAAGGTTAATCTTTTCCAACATGACTTCTCATAAGTCCATGTAATACAGGGCTAATTCCTGATCAATTCATCTACTGATCTTTAGAAAAGTCGATGGGTCTAACTATATGAATGGTAGTAGAAAAACATGTAGCCTCAGAAATGTGCATCAAATTGAATGAGATAGAAAATGCATGCATGGACTGACAGAGCAAAGATGGGTCAAAGGTGGTGCCGTCTATGTGATGGCATTTCAAATGTTAGTTTTAAGACATTTATATCTGCTTCATCATTACAGTCTCTTTTTCGAATATCTTCAGGTTCTGGACTATCACAAAATACAAAACAGCATTTTCCAGTTCAAAAAGCTTCAAATACGCTAGAAGTGTATATTAGATATATACCAAAAATCGTTTTAATTAAAGGAATGTGTCCAGCAATTATCATTTCCATTAAGTTTTACCAGAGAAGAGCACAGAATAGAGGGCATACTTACAGACCATAAATACAGAACAAGGTTATATGTGACAATTAAAAATGATAATGAGCATAAAACCTTTGAGAATATGCACCAAAGGGTTCAACTGTGAAGTAAGTTCCCTGGGTTAAAATGTTAGGATTTAGGTCACACTTCTTTTCTCATTGCTCAAAATAATTTCAGGTTCATGATACTGTTAAATTATTGAACAGTGTGAAATATCTTAATAGATGGTTATCTGACACACATGACTGGTAACCTCCCCCCCCATTATTTCGAAACAAACAGAGGGAATTAAAAGTGCACCATTAACACGTTGTTGAAAGGCTGAAGAGCACCAGACCGACGAGCGTTGTGCATTCAGCCTCTCCAGCTATGACCAGGGTCAGGGCTAAGTATGACCACTTGTACCAGACACTCAACTGGAGATTAGGGAGGCTGAATAGAGGAGCAGGCCCGGCTGTAAGGAATGAGGGCAGCTGCTATACAAAGGCTAGACATACCAAAAGCAATCTGCAATGTGGGAGTGGGGTGCGACACCAGCTGGTATTGACCAGACAGTTATCATAAACATGTAACTATTGATTTACATATCATATATGTTGAAGCAGATGTGGCATAAACATTTATTTTAGTGCTGATCATATCTTAAGATATGTCTTCCTTAATCAAGAGAGAAAATGTAAGCAGGCCCCTCTGTGTCAGGCAGCATGTGATTTAATGATGTGGGTCAATCAGCTCAGCTGTTCCAGTCTCATGGCCTTGCAGATACTGGCAAGCTTCTAAAAACGAATGACTGACCTCTGGCGAACAAGCTCTGATGGTCTCCTTTTTATAAAAAGGCTGAGAGCGTGTTTACATGTGTATTTATTTTCATTCTTGATTTTTTTTATGACTACAAAACTTGCTGCATGTCACAATCTTACTGTGAAAAGTACCCAGACAGGACATGCAGGCACAGCAATACAGGTGATAAGGTATCACAGTGATTCTGTAGATGTTTTCTACAGATTATACACTCTTGCTTGTTTTGACAAAATGTGCCAACTGAAGCTGCATTCATTATTTTAGTATATGTGTGTTTGCATTAAAGCACATGTGAGACCAAGTTCAGCTGCCAGGAGACATTGAAAAGGAAAGAATAATTCACCAAATAAAGATGGAGAGGAGGCATGTCCCTACCTGAAGTCTCCTTGGCTAAGCAACAAAATATTCTTGTGAAAAAAATACCTAACAGGTAGGATTAATGACTCTCTGGAAGTACATTTACAGGACACCTCACTCAAAGCAACATTTAGATTTAGATGTCGATTTGAAGGAATTTAAACTTGATATGATACTTGCAAAAATTTGACCATCCAGTTCCTCCCCACACATTTATACATTTATGAATAAATTATGAGAGACATTCAGGAAAATGGATGACTATACTGCAAAATTTGATAAATAACCAGTAGCTATGATGTCAGAAAATGGGTGTAGCAAGGTTTTCTGTTGAAATGACCATCTCTACACATTTAGCAGCACATTGAACACATTGAACACAATGAACACATTGTCTAAAAAACATTTCCTTATGCATACCTACTCAGCGCCTGACCCGTTATGACTGAGTGGATCAATGACAACCAGTGGAGACTACTACAACAATAGGTGAAGGGCCTGAAGGGTAAATTTAAAAAAAATCTTTCTTGATAAAATAGTCATGGACTTCATTGACATTATTCATTGACATTGTCATCGCTGTGAATACAAGTCTAAAGACAGGAAAATAGTCCGTGATGTACAGAATGAATGTGAAATCAATTTCAGTCTGCAGAGAACATGACATCCACTTTATATGTGTTAAAGATAGTCTGTGAATAATTGCCCACACAACTTTGATGTAAAGTCAAAAGAGAAATTCAGGGAAGGTTTCTACAATTACAATATATTTACAATAATTGTTTAGCTTTTAAAAGAGACTATATAACTATGCAAAGGAGATGATATACAGTATATACATTAGCCCAGACAGTAAATGAGGAATTGGCCAAGCTGCAATTATGTTTTGATATAAATGAATTATCACTGAATCTAACAAAAACTAAATATATGTTATTTGGGAAATAAAAGCTGCAAACACAATATTAATATCATGGTGAATGAAGTAAATATTGAACTGGTTGCTGAATACAAAATGGTAGAGGTGATCATAGAAACCTCATACAAGACAGGTGCAAAAGAAACTAGCCAGAAGTGTGTCTATACTATGGAAAACTCTAAAACTATTGAATCAGAAGGTCCTTTATATAATTTATTTTGGATTGGTTCTACCCTACCTGAATTACTGAGCTGAGGTGTGGGAAAATGCATACAAAAATAGTTTACAACCTCTATTTTTGACCCAAAGAGCCATAAGAATTATCCCCATTGTGGCTTTCCACATTAATAAGCTCACACAAATCAATTATTCATTAAATCTAAACTACTGAAAATACATGAAATCATAAACTATAGAACTGCTAAACTCATGTATAAATCAGCCAATAATTGTTTACCACAAAATATATTAGGACAAATTCAGATGAATGAATCCAGCTATCAACTGAGAGGAAACACAACATTTTTACAGAAGAAACTACATTAAAAACATTTTTATTATCTTTTACTGGTGTCAAACTTTGGAACAAACTGGACAATGAAGTTAGAAGTCTAGGAACTCTATCTGCTTTTAAAAAAGCTTTTAAAAACTTGACTTTGCAAGGTTATGCTTTTGACGTAAATGATCGTCAATATCTCAGGTTGTTATGGCTTATTAAACTACATGTGCTATGCCTGTGAAAAATATCACTGCGAATTGTGACATTTAATGTATGAATTTGGTTGATAACGTGTTGTAATGAGAGAGATGTTGATTCTGGGGACGGGAATTTTAAAAGCCAAATGGCTTCTACCCGTTAACCCTTTTTTTTCTCTTCCTTTTTCTGACGTTGATGTTGCAAAAGTGATGAAGGTGAAGCTGTAATAATATGTCCTGAAATAAATAAATAAACTGAATAAATAAAAATAGAAAACATGAAGTGTTCACAGAAACATTCCACTGGCCAGAGTTGTGGAGGTCTTTTCTGCTAGTTTTATCATTTGGTTTGTGACAGTGACATATTGTCAACATGAAAGTACTATTTCAGTACAATCAGTGATCCATAGCTTACTTTTTTGCATGCATATAAATCATCATGTTGTTATACTGTGAACATCACAGAGTATAATTATATGTAATTTAGAAATGAAAAAAAAAATTCAGTGGTAATGCTTAGTGAAAAATAATTGTCTGAAATTAATTTGGCAAAAGGTTCTGCTTGCTCCTCGTCAAAACTTTGACCATCAACTCAGAAAGCAATAAACGACTTGTCGTCAGTGCTTCCATGAAATGTTTCCCTGATGTTTCCAGGCTTGCAGTGGTGTAAACAGCTTCACTCCAGACAGCCAGCCTCCTATATGAACTCTGGTAAACTTGCCTAACTGCCCTTTTACATAAGCATTATATTCCCCCTTTTCATCTCCTTCACACTCCCCACTCCCCTTCCACATTCCCTGTAAGAGAGTTGGGGGAGAGATAGTGGACGATGGTCTATTTTTGTCATCTGCCCCTGTCAGAGCTGTTAGTACATGCTGAGGGTGAATTGCCTGGGTGACGGTGTAAACAGACACTCTAACACACAACATCAGGAGGGGGCAGGTGCTGCAGTGAAGTATCAAACATGAGCACACTTACAAAACTACACTTGCATTTCATTTACTTAAACACTTGCATTGCAGGAATTCAACTAGTTCAATAGACATATATGTCTATATAGACATTTGTTGAATACCCAAGTAAAATGTTCAATTAAAAATGTGTATACTGTATTTGATTATTTGATCAGTGCTGTGCTTTTACATTAAAGGCTTGTTTTTTAGATGACACTAGATTATATTTCATCCTCAGTTTGAGACTGTTTAAGCTCCTGTTGTGGAGGACTAGTAAAGGGCTATACTGAAGTTATTAAAATGTTGCAAAAACAGAGTTAAGCACCTGCTACTTTGCTCATTTGCATTTAATGGTTTAACCATAGAAACGGTAAAACTACACATAAATCCCTGCAATTCTTCAGTAATTCTGTATATATTATAAAGGCTGCATATACAGTTACACATGTTTATATTATATAATGTATGAAGAAATTGCACAATCCTTTTGGACGTTGGCAGTCTGATGCATTTACATTGGTCAGTTCTGCTGTGGATGACTGATGATATTTGGTGTGTGGCTGACAACCTATGTATGTACTGTACCTTACGTATGCTGGGTGCTGTTCTTAACAGATCAATCTGTGTTCAAGAAAACATTTATCTTATCTTACTTCTGAATTATCTTTACAGCTTAAGCCATAATGAAAACAAACCTTGCCCTATTTCGAATAACAACACAGAATTTGCGAAGTTGCCGTGTATTCAGCTCATTCTCCGAATAAAGTTTATGATTTCTTTGCTGTTTCTCTGTGCAGGATAGTCTAAGATCAGTCTGTTAACAGCTGTTGTCTGTTTATTGCACAATATGTTCCCCTTAATAGCACGAGTCATTAACATCTTTTCCTTGTACAACTCTGTACTGATTATAAAAATAGCTGACTACATATGTTAAAGATCAGGTACTTGTTTCAGAAAGGCAACACCCTTAAACTCTATCCATTTGTATTTCTGCATGCAATCATTATGCAAACCTCATCATGTGGCTATACAGTGGGTCCATGGCAGCCATTGTGTTGGCTGGTTGTCAGAACTATAGCTACTACAGTATATTCATGCTGTACTCGTGTAACGTCATGTCTGATGGAAGAACTGGGAAAATGGCTCACCGTCCCGTCCCCTAACTCTAATATATGTGGTACATTCATAGGTGTTTATCAGAGAGCTACAGTTAATGGCTCCTTTACAGATTATTAATTTACTGTAAATAAAACTTTCATCAAATAATATAATAGAAAACATAATGCATTATTAGAAACTGTATCTAGTAGTAACACCACCAATCATTCATTCATTCATCTTCAGTACTCACTTCTTCCGCTGTTGCAGGTCGCGGGATTGCTGGAGCCTTTACCAGCAAACTTGGAGTGTGAGGCAGGGGATATTCCGGGTGCAACGCCGGTGCACGATGGAGCCACATATAAGACAAACAAACACACATGCACGCACACACTAACATCCACTGACAGTTTGAGACCAGTCAATTCATCTGAAATGTGTGTTTTTGGAATGAGACGGTTTGATGTGGCTGATGGTCAACTCTCGTCAAAGACTTTGATGTTTTCATGACATGCAACGTTCAAGTGATTTTAAAAGTCCACAGATCAAAGTAATATCTTCTTCCATGTTGTTCATATAAACCATACTGATATGGCATAAGCCATTAAAAAAAAAAAATCTTTTCCAGTCATCCAAGAGTCGTCGACCCGTCCAAATAGTAAGGATTGTCATATTTCTATTTCCTCTTCAGTTAAGTCCAGAGTCTCAGAGTATCTCCGAGTGCATTATGAGCACATGAAGGTAGCACTCAATGGCTAATAGAATCTATCTCCATAGCAACGGTGAACAAAAAACTGTGGCGTAACAGTTTCTTTTACGTTTCTAACATCAAAAACTAATAGCTGGAATTTGTTTTTTGGGGCGAACTGTAGCGCAGTGGAAGCGATGCTGCTGCACAGCAAAACTGTTGTGAGTGTGTGCGTATGTGTTTATGTAGTTCATGTGGTTCCGCAGTGCACCGGCGTCACACCTACAGTTCTTGATATGACAGCACTTTTCCTCTTTCTCAGAATTGTGAACAATTGTTACAAAGTATTTTTTCACTTTAACATTTATACATGTGCATTTGTTTTTCTTCCACCACCGACTGTTTTGTGCTGCACATGTTCACACTTTGTAAGCACTGTAGCAGCATGTGTATACAAGTGTCTGCATCTGTCCTCCTCTCTCTGTGAACTCCCTTTGTTGTAAAATACAAAAATTAACACAGAGAGACTTCCAGTTACTTCTTGTCATAACAAGAAATGAGTAGATTCAGTCTGGTTGTACTTTTGTACACAATTACATACATTTTCAATACCCGCTTCTTCCACTGTCACGGGTCATGGTGTTGCTTGAGCCTATCCCAGTGGACTTGGGGTGTGAGAAAGGGGACATTCCGGGCACGAAGCCAGTGCATCGTGGAGTCACCTTTTCTGAATGGCATGTAGATGGATGGATGGATGGATGGATGGATGGATGGACGGTCGGATGAATGGACGGACGGACGGACGGACGGACGGACAGACAGACAGACAGACAGACAGACAGATCGATACCGTAGATTGAGCGGTAAATCGAGGGCTTCATCTTATGACTCAGCTCCTTCTCTGCGGAAGCTGTACCGATCTGTCTGTCAGTCTCACCTTCCATCCTTCCCTCACTCGTGAGCAAGAGCCCAAGATATTTAAAGTCCTCCACTTAGGGCAAAGAGTCTCCATCGAGCTGAAGAGGGCACACCACCCTTTTCCTGTCGAGAACCATGGCCTCAGATTTAAAGGTGCTGATCCTCATCCCACTCGCATCACTGCAGCAGCATCGGCTGCACTTCGAAATTCTCTCCATAACGATTATGAACAGAACCGGTGATAGAGGACAACCCTGCCGAAGTCCAACATGCACCTGGAACAGGTCTGACCTACTGCCGGCAATGCAAACCAAACTCCATCTTTGGTGATACAGGGATCGGACAGCCCTCAGCAAAGGGCCCCGAACCCCATACTCCCGAAGCACTCCCCACAAGATACCATGAAGGACACGATCGAATACCTTCTCCAGATCCACAAAACACATGTGGACTGGTTGGGCAAACTCCCATGAACCCTCAAGCACTCGATGGAGAGTGTAGAGCTGATCCAGTGTTCTGCGACTGGGACAAAAACCGCATCGTTCCTCCCGAATCCACGGTTCAACTACAGGTCTAATCCTCCACTCCTGAAGAGTGAGGAGTGTGATGCCCCTATAGTTGGAACACACCCTCTGGTCCCCCTTATGAAAGAGGGACAACCGTCCCGAGCTGCCAATCCAGAGGTACTGTCCCCGACTGCCATGTGATGTTGCAGAGATGTGTCAACCATGACAGTCCCTGCAAATCCAGAGACTTGAGGTACTCAGGGTGAATTTCATCCAACTCCAGTGCTTTGCCACCAAGGAGTTTGACCACCTTCAGCTTGGGCTATGGATGGGTCTACCTCTGAGACCTCAGGCTTTGCTTCATCTGTGTACTTATGTTCAAACTGAACAAACACAAACTGACTAGCACAGAAGTTCAATAACAGAACACCACTTGTCTTCAGATCTGTGAGGCTGTTCATCCCAATCACCCCTTTCCACTGTCATTGCCCACATGAGCGTTGAAGTCCCCAAGAAGAACAGTGCAGTCCCCAGTCGGAGCACAATTTAGTACCCCTCCCAGGGTTTCCAAGAAGGCCGGGTATTCCACACTGCTGTTTGGCCCGTAGGCTGAAACAACAGTGAGACACCCATCCCCAACTCGAAGGCGCAGGGACGCGACCTTCTCGTTCACCGGGGTGAACTCAGCATATAATGGCTCAGCTGGCCCACATCAGCTCACCGCCTCTCACCTTGGGCAACACCAGAAAAGTGGAGAGTCCAGCCCCTCTCAAGGGTTTGGGTTCCAGAGCCCAAGCTGTGGGTGGGGGTGAGCTCGACTATATCTAGTCAGTACTTCTCAACCTCCCTCACAAGCTCTGGCTCCTTTCCCCCCAGCCAGGTGACATTCCATGTCCATAGAACTAGACTGTTTGACTGGGTATTGGATCGTTGAGCCCCATGCTGACGACTGCCACTCAATCCACACTGCACCGGTCCTCTATGGTTTCCTCGGCAGGTGGTGAGTTGATCAGCGTAATTTTATAGTCCCATTGTCTTAAGTTTACATGTCAATTAAATTTAAAATTTAAATTTCTATTGTCTTGGGTTTTTAATTTTATTTTATACACTGTAATGATCCCCTAGGGGAAATTAATAGCACACTGTAGTGTTAGTAATTCACACATGCATATATTAGTGTGTAGAGGCCTTGAACATACAAACACACACCAGGGGCCTGTATGCAATGAAATGGGAGGTAGGGTGGCGGGCCTCTCCTGCTTGGTGCGCCCAAATGATCTTGGAACATTCCCGCCTGCTCTATCACTTAGCAACTGCCACCCCTAAAATATATAGTGATTGGAATACACATAAATAAATACTAGATAAATAAACACACATGAGGAAAACTGACAGGACAGGACATATACTAAAAAACGAGACATTGTAAAAAAAAAAGATTCAACTAAGGAGAGATGGTCAACAAAACAACTAAAACATACAAAGAGTAGAAAAGAACAGATGGCAGGGGGCCCACGTGGTAGGCAAGGTACATCCATCCCTCTTCCACTGTAAGACAATGTGATGTTCATAACTACATTTATCAATTCAAAAACAAAACACTGTAATTTCCCAATATATTAACCAACATACCAGCACAACAGTGTAAATATACAGTGTTTGCTGAAGTAAAGAACAGACGAACCAGTTCTGCGGAGAAGAAATGACTGAGGAGAGGGCGACCTCTGGTGAGACATGACCTGTAATGCACCTTACTCAGGTCTGCTGTTGTATGGCGACCAAAAACACGATGGTGTAGCTGAAGAAAAACTCGTCGATGGTTTTCAAATAATATAATGTATTTTACTATACAATTTTTTAATTTAGTCATAATCGGTGCATTAACATGAATCTGATCATCTGAATAATAATCTGAAAACAAATTCAACGGCTGAAAACAGGGCACTATGTAATGATTAACGTTTATTAGTCACTCATATGCGTTACCTGATAACTAATCAGGGTTATAGTCATCCCCTTGCATTCATTTCGTCACGGAATAGGTGATGTCAACCCATTTATCTATTTATGAAGTCAGGTGACCAGGAGCTGCTGTTTTTCCCTGACGTCCCTTTGGTCATCGCGCTGGCTTCTGATTGGTCACAAATCACCAGCGGTTATTCAAGTAGCCAATCCGGTATTTTGTTGCTCTCCGCTCGGTGCCAGAGACTAAAAATTACGTCACGTCACTTCAGACGCTGTACGCACTGGGTTTTCTCCAGCAGAGGATCGGTCAATGCGGTAAAACCGACAACTACTGAAGACAGAACAAGTGTCTCACTCCAACGGAATTGTTGATACTGACAAACACTGAAATAGTATTTATTCAAAGGTGGGTGGCTCTCAAATGTCTGTAATTCTTATTTTCTATGTTTAGTCGGCTCGTTTATCATGAACTTACGGTGCTGGATAGCGCTAGACGGCTATTATTGGTTGGGGCCTCAGGTACTACTTCCTTTGCTATCAGCATATATTTTTTAAAAAATGTATTAATAATCTCACCTCAAATGTCACAGTACTACTATAAATATCGATGTTCATCAGCTTAATACTGTAATATTAATTCTGTAATACTAAATTTAAGCAAATATAAACTAGCATAATAGCCTTAATTGGTAATATTAACGGGCTAAATGTTGCGCAGGTTTTAAGCATCAGTAATATATTTTTGTGCTGTTTTTTTTTGTTTTGTTGTTGTCGTGGTTTGGTTGATTCTTTGCCTTTGCTGATAGCTGTTTGAGTTTAGTGAGACACTTTGTTCTCATCCTGCCTAATTAGGCCCAATGGGGTCTTAATGTACAGCAAACCTCACAGCATCCCATGTTACCTCCGGAGAGAGTGAAAGTAAACACATCCAGCCAGGTAACACGGTCAGTAAGCACTGGCTCATTTGAATAGAAACCTATTTGTATAAACCTGGACTGCATAGACTAGTTCTTGAGACCTGCCCTTTGAAGCCATTAAACTAATGACTTAATGTGCTCTTGAGTAATAATTCTTCAGGGCATAATGTCTTGAAATTCACATTACATTTTGTACCTCTTTTCTTCACACTTGTGTATTAAAATAGGAATGTGTTCATTCATAATTCCGTCTCTCCCATTATCATGTCAGATATTTGCATTTTACATAACAAACATATTTAGTATTTGTTCTAACTCGACAACAGCAAGCAGTCCTTTCATTATCTACAGAGGAATTGTTTTTGATTGAGGTTAATAAGATCCAAGTGTCCTTTTTATTATTATGCTACCATCACAATCACGCGCATGTTAGTAAATTGACTGGACCTTTATACTGCTTTGTCAATACATGCATGAAATCATGTTCAGAGGGATTTAATAGAGTAGATAGAGGTGTCTCTGGTTTCCACCCTGTGTGTGTTTGTGTATTACCACCATTATACTGTTGTGGAAACACTGGTTGAGCTTCCTCAGTCAAACAAAGGAAAAGCAGATGACAAACATGCAAATGAACATTGAAAGTGGACATTAAGGCAGTAAGCACGATTTCAAAGTTTGTAGATCACCTCTGACCAAAACTTTATCTTATTTTAATGGCAGGTTTATATGGATGCAATAAAATCAAGGTGAAAAAAATGTGGACTTTAGTATTTTGCAGTGTGATAGATGTTTTATTGGTATGCGATAAAGAAATGGACCACTCATTAGTAAGAGAGGTGAAGGAACAAAAGTGTGACAGCCATGAAAGTATTGTCACTATTTAAGAGGAGAAAGAGACCCCTCATAATCATGGTATTTAACTGCTTTGAATTACTATGGAAACACCTCACCAGGGATAATTCTGCTCCTCCTTGAACCTATAGCAGCCATGCCATCTGTCAGTAGGTGTATGAATACACTCACTTGGTGTCACTACAGTAACACATTTCTTTTGCTGGAAGAAATTAGAAAACCATTCCTTTCACAAAACCACCATCCAAATTTCACTCAGACATAGTTGTTAATAGAGCAGCAATACTTAGTTGTGTAATACATGAGATAAAAAGTCAAATGTTATACTTTGAACATAATACATCTGATACTGGTTTCACAATACAGATAAAGGCGCTGGCAACCATTTTTAATTTTGTCTACCAGTTATGTAAGAATCTGCTGTCTACTTTATAGTCACAGCAAGCACACTACAGTAGCAGGTAGTTGATGATTTTCTTTGTGTATGGCTAATCCAGTAATGAAGGCTTCCGTGTTGCTGGAGCTGCACCAGGATGTACCTTATCAGAAGTTGGTGGTAGGATGGGAAATGCAACGCCCTCTCACGAGTTGTAGCATAAAGGGGAGGAGAACCTTTGGACATTTTGAATTGCTCCTCTTCTAAACACGATAAACAATAAAAAAAACTTCACAGAGAGACAACAACATCGATGATAATAAAATAATTCCTTTAGTCTTTCTTTCTTAAACATATTACTTGCTGATGCCATCTTGAAAACTTCTGATTTGACGCTCTGCCTTTTACACCAGTGTGTTTCTCAGTAAAGGAAAAGGTATGGATATCGAAGCAGTTGAAGGCTCTAAGCTCACTTTTGTCTCATTCTATCCTCTTTATCTCGTGATTCATTTGGTTATCTGATGCTGATGCCAACTGCTCCATTAGGCTCGGCAAGGCTAGGCTTCTAAGACAACTTCTGTTAACTAAAACATCATTTTTGAACATCAAAACATCATGTTGCTGTCCTATGTGTGGAGACTATAGCTCTGAAACTATAATGGTGTGAAATGGCAGTAAATGAGCTGACGGATTAGGGAAGTTAATGGAAGTTAACTACATCCTTTAATTTTTTGTTCTGTGAAACTGCTGCATCAATCTTTGACTTTCTGTTTATGTTCTGTTCCTGTGACTTTGGTTTTCCCACAGTCCACACAATGCCACACATTGTTCTGATCTTTCACTTTAATCAAACAAAATGGGAAGTAGATCCATTATATGTACAAATAAAAGATAACTGAAAACCATGACTAACAAATAAATCCACTGTACTACACTATACTATACTATTCTATAGTATTGTATACTATACTATACTATACTATACTATACTATACTATACTATACTCATTATAGAAAAACATTTTTATTTGAAGTACTTTGTATTATATTGTATTTTTCTGATGTTGTTGATAGGACACACAACTTCTACCTGCTGTCGCTATAGATGTGGTACTAAATGACAAAATTCAAAGGAAAAAGTGTCATTACTTACAGCATCACTGCTTTTTTTCTTGTTTTTTAGGTTAAAACTAAAGATGAATTTTGAGCAGCCCCCACCATACTCGAATGATGGTCCTTCTGCTCCCGGCTACGCAGGCCCACCGCCACAAGGCTACCCACCTCAGGCTTACCCTCCACAACCTAATCCAGCCTACCCCAACTACCCTGCTGGACCTATGGGCCCAGGTGGTCCATACCCAGGCCCAGGTGGTCCTTATCCTGGCCCAGGCCAACCTCCTTATCAAGGTTACCCTGGACAACCACAGTATGGTTGGCAGGGGGGACCCGGTCCTGGGCCTGCGTATGGGGAACCTCCGAAAAACACAGGTGAGCAGCGACACACAGCATCCTCATAAATGTACAGCACGTCTCCTCAGCTGGTAACCAAAGCTTTCCATGAAGTCCACAAGGCTTTGTAAATAAATCTTTGGTTTGCATGTATGAGAAAGAAAAGATGCTCTGGTCATTTCACTTGGAGATCTACCTCACATAGATGATGACTTACTGACCTGTGATTCTCTGTAAATCAGGTACTGAGCACAAGTGACTCAATTTTCAGGTGATGCACATTTTATAAATGATTGTTAATTGTAAAATACTGCATAGGGTCTTTTTTACCCACAAAGTAATTATTTTTTTTATCAGTGCTAAGTTGTTGTGAGTTTGTTAGTATTTAAATATTTTATAAAATGTAACATCTCATGTTAGTCTCTGGTGATTAAGGCTCAGTTCTTCCTAAGAGTGATCATCGCTTAGCATTCCAATCCCTACAATGAGCCAAATAGTGTTTAATACATAGTTCACCTGTTTTCCAAAATTAAATTGTTGACCAATTTAACCTGGACAGCCAGCTGCCATCCAGCTAACCAGCTCTATCGCCATACCATGGAGCTAAGAATAATACAATGATCATAGGAGAAGAAGGTGACATGGAGTTGTTGGATAATTGTTTTGCTGGCTTAATAGATGAAAGAAGTGTCCCTTTTTTAATTAGCTAATTTGGGTGGCTAACTTAGTTTTGACTTACATGAAATGAAATGGAGTTCTTAACTGACAGATGGTCTTTTTGAATTGAGTTAGCGAATGAATGCTTTATCTAACATACAGTATAGTTACCATTGTGAGGTTTTGCCTGTATTGATGTAGGGTAATTTGAGTAACATTTATTTTGTTAGACAGAAGCATAATTCAATAGCAGTGTAATTTTGCCTAAATAAAACGTCTGTTTGGATTGTTATAATAAAGGAGTTCCTGATCCCCTGACATACAGAATTCATGTAAATGTCAGACATAATGGTTGGAAAGCCACTAATGAGTTCAAGTTAATAATACTGTGTTTTAATTGGAAGTAGTAAAGTCGCAGAACATATGCAGAAGGTATACATATTTCACCTATTGTCACAGTTGTCATATTTTACTTGTGGAATTAAGTGATTCTGCTGCCATGAATTGAAATGACACAAATTTTAGTGAGCATATTTTTTTCCCTATATAATGGGAATAGGGCTGCACTGATCACATGACCGATGAGAGCAGATGAACTATAATTACTATTAGTATAGGCTGCTGGCATGTTTGCTTATGGCATGTTTGATCAAATTTGAAAGATTTTGTTTAAAGCAAAGGGCTCTTATCGCAACCTGTTCCGTCATCTGCACAATTGACTGGGCTAACGTACCGCTAACATTGCAACTGGAGCTACTCTGTCATAAGTCTGTAAGTCACTGCAATGAGCCTCAGAAAGGCAGAGATACAGAAAAAAAACATCTATTTCCACCGAACCATAATATCTGACTTTGAGATCAATGGCCAGACCGACCAAAATGGGTTCTTAATTTCTTCATTAAAAAATAGGATAACTAATCAAACTAATTAAATTATTATTTAAAGTGTATTTGTTGTGGTGCAAGAGCGTTTCTGTACCTGGCATTTTGTGAGTTAATTTGGTTTGCTTAAAACACTGTAAAAGCCGGCAAACCTGTCACTTGCTCACGTCTCCCAATTGAAGCCATGGAACCAAGAGTCATTCATAAGTCTGTTCATGAGTGGTATGTGACTGAAATGGATCAGGTGACTTTACCTCAACATTAGAAGGCTGGACGTGCCTCTGAGCCTGATATGTAGTGCACTACATATCACCCAACCCTGCTGGTCACCTTGGTCACACACTCCCAAGTTTAATTAGTCACTGTGCCTTGCTGAGAAAAGCTAGGTGGGTGTCCTCCACATGAATCATTAATCAGCAACACTGGGACGTGGAGGTGTATTTGTTCAAGCCTGTTGTTCGACCTTTTTTTCTTGTCTGGAACAGATGGTAACGTTCACAAATGAGTAACGCAATCCTTTCACATGACTAATTTAGATATATTGACTGAAGATGAAGTAAATGGAAATGCCTTGTTGGAGGATGGTGGTGTGTCGTTCTGTAAGCTCTCATTTCATTGGTTTAATTATACCTCAGAGCAGGGCTAATGCTACTCAACTGCAACTCTGTCTAATCATGGCTCTGGGCTGCTATGATATTGCCATGGTGACGTGTCTCACGTGGAGAGCGTAATTAGAGGAAAATCATAGCAGCCATGGTTACAGTTGAACTCACTGCTGAAGACTTGACATTGATTCTGAAAATTATGGTTTTTTTTAATACAATTTTAGATAAGGAATCACTAATTGCTTTCTTTGAATTGTCTCCTTTTCTTTCCCCTTCTTCCAACACCTTGTCAACATCTATTCTTTCCTCCTACACTTATCTCCTTTTTATGTCTCCAGTGTATGTGGTGGAGGACAGGAGGAGAGACGACACAGCAGACACATGCCTGACAGCCTGCTGGACAGCTTTGTGTTGCTGCTGCCTTTGGGACATGCTGACATAACATATTACCCATTTGTTCCCTTTCATTACCCTTTTGCACCCAACCCCTCGGTTTATGTGCCTCAGTCCTCATTACCCTCTCCCCAACCTGCCTTAAAGCTTTCGCTTCCTTGAAAACACCTTTCTATTTCATCTGAGTCTTAAGCTTACCTGTAATTCTAAGCATTGATGGTATTAGATATATACGTCTTGATGTGAGGCCCTCAGCGCTGACTGACAGACCCTGTTCAGGGACTACTCTGTAGCACCTTGTAACGAAGCTTCTAAAGTTAGAACAACCTGAATTTCACACTCACACTCTTTAAACCAATGGGCCACACTCACAGACACACAACACAACACAATGTAGATACACAATCATGCATACGCATTTACAATGTATTTGGATCTCAGGTTCATAGTTTTCTGGCACTTTATTATAATTACCTCTGTAAAATATGACTCTTGTTTGCCTTGTCATCTCCAACCCTTCAAAACCCCCTTCAGCTAATCTACTTCCCACAGCCAAGGACAACCCCGGTTCCTGGACCCTCCATACACCAAAGGCCACAAAGACTTTGCTTGAAATGTCTCCCTTACATTTGCACAGATGCTGTTATTGCTTGAGCCTGTCTTCAAGTGTCATAAGAGAGATTTATGTTTGATTGCTGTTAACTTTCGTTGGTCACTATGTCATAATTTTTTCATCGTGATCTTGTTATAAAAATATTCCAATATTATTCTGTTTTACTTTGCTGATAAAACTGAAATCACTACTTAACAGAAATAACCAAATGATCTGTAATATGCATTTTTTCTTTGGAAAAAAATATTGCATTAAAATTCTTCTCCCATCAGATGAAAACCTTTTCATTATTTGGGGAAATACAACAAACTGTATGGGATGAAGTGGTTTATAGGATGTGAAAAGAGAGTAGAGATTATAGATCGGTTACCAGCCTGGTTGGATCTATTCAGCTATTTATAACTCAGTTGGTCATGCATGGTGTTGGTCGCAACACAGCAGCTTGTCTAATGCATTATCAATTTGTGCATCAAAAGCGTTTCTGTTTTACTGTTAACTCTACGCAGTTAATAGGGTACTGTTTTACTAGTTATTTAAAAGGTACATTTACTTGTTACTTTTCATATTAGGATTCTAAGCACAAACAGTATCGTGTAGGAGATAGTACAACAAAACACCATAAGATATTTCAGTGGAGAGACTTCGCTAAGATTGATTCAAATATGTACAGGTTGCCCTGAATAACATGTTGATAAGGGATGATAAAGTTGAAGACTTGTTAAAGTATTCATGCTCTGGAGTGAGATTAAGATTTACAAAACTTGGTGTACTTGATATGTAGAGAAATTGCAGTGTACCAGGTTTTGAGTCAGCTAAGTGGACTAATAAATTTAGCGACATTGCTATGCCAGTCTTGATTATAATAAAAAGGCAGAACCATTCTGGGCATGGACTTTATGTGCTGTATCCTACTGTATGAAATATAACGCAGTAATTAGGGTGATAGATTTCCTTATGTAGATGAATCACTCAGCAACAAAAGTAGAACCAGTTAAGAACAAGAGAGAACTACGAGAACTAATCCTGTACATGAAATTCCATCCATCATCTTGTCGATGATTCAATCACAATCACCTTGTCTACACGCGTTTATTCGCTTTGTGGATCATGGGTTATAGTGATCCTATCCCAGCTTGTTACATGCAAGAGATGGGGTACATCAAACAAACCAACACAATCTATAATGGAAAAGCAGTAGCTTCTAGCACTATCATCTCCAGGATAAATGGTGTTGCTCAGTACTGTATTCATATAATGTGAAGTTCAAGCATTTTTAAATAGTTGCCGGCAAATTGAATCAGCAGGGGATGGAGGAGTGATGATAACATTTCACTTCAGTTTTCATGGCAGATAGATAATGGGACTAAAATGCATCCTAATGGAACATACGCTAAAATGTTGATGGTCTGAAGAGGGAAACTCCAGCAATGCCATGAAAACCTTCCAGATATAGCACTTGGTAAATCTGAGGAACTGCACCATGTGCCTTAGATAAGTGCTAATAGCCACAATATGGAAGAGATTTACAAAGGGAAAAATGCATTAGTCTCAACCATAGATTGATGAAGCCCCCCTGAAATTTATATTACCCCCCTCACACACAAAATAGATTACAAAATAAATGACTACAAATAGAACCAGAGATACGTGCGTCACTCTGGCAGTCAAAACAAACTCACCCACACAAGGCTCATGGTGCTATAAATATCGAAGGTAAGTGATATTTTAATGATGTGTTAATGATGTGGGTTTCTAGGTTTGGTAATAATGTAGCCATCAATACTGAGACCAATACTGGTGCGTTTAGTTGTACAGGCCAGTGTTGTCTGGTCCCAAATGATCTGTTGGGCATAGGTGTTCTCAAAAACTAAGATCTATGATTAATTCAGAATTAAATAAGTCAAACAGACAACTCAAAGATGGAAATATCATAATGGAGACATGTTGATGCTTCATATGTGTTGTAGTCATTTAAGCTCACAACTAGCTTATGATATTTGCTCAGTAGGATGCTGGCTATGTATGGCTATATGGCTGTCTAACTAAAATCTGTGACGCTTTATAACTGATGTCCTTCATGTTGCTAGTCATGATAGAACTGGGCTGCTATTGGCTAATGTTAACGGCACCATCACTCAATAAAACACTATATTATTTTCTGAAAATAAATAGGGTATCATTAAAACACTCTATTCTGTTTGTTATAATAACTTAGGGATTGTTGGAATACTATGTGCTATTTGTTTATTTCCACAATTGAAGGAGAGAGAAGAGTTTCTGGGAGATGAGAGAAATCCATCCAGTGAAGCAGGTGAAGAAGAAACAGAGAAAGCAGCATTCAGGCCACAAAGCCAGAGTAGCAGGATATGAAGCTTATTATTTTAATTTAGGAAAGAAAGACACAGGTCCTAAGGAGTTAAATTACTCAGTATCCGCAAGGTCAGTTTGGTTCACAAAAAAAGAGACCGCCAATCAAAATGTGAGTGCCTTGAAGAAAAATCTTGAAGAATTTTTGAATGGTGTTCTCAAGAATTTGCAGTGGCATTTGACTAACTGAAATGTCTTACACATTGGGACTGCTTAGAGAAAATTTCTCAGTATGTTAAAAAAAATGTCAGTGACAAAAAATGGTGTAAAGATTTATGATAATAAATTAAGTTTTAGACAACTGAGCATCTGGAAGACACTGTAGAACAACTTACAAAAGCTAAAGGTCTGGTAAATTGAATCAGCAGGGAATGGGAGAAGTAATATTTATGTCATAAATTGACATAAGCCACACAGGTGCCCCTCAGGGCTCTGCTCTACCCTGTAATACTTGTTGTACAAAAGGCGGCCTTCACTCTGGCAGCCTCAGGTTGAGGGGGAGGAACATGGCCAGTGGTATTTAAGAGTTCTCTTGGATGCCTCTATGACAAAAGAGATTGATTCTAAGGAAGATCCCACATCCTGTCTCGTAACTAACAGATCCACAGATTTATGCAGAAAGGGGAAGCAAAGGCTACATTTCCTCAAAATGCTGGTTTCATTTGACATCAGTCACAACAAGCATACAAAGTATTTTTTAATGCAACCAAAGCACAAAAAAAAAACCCTATGAGGAATTAAAGAAGCTGCTTTATTGCCAGCAAGCAAAGTGCCAGCCATTGTTTTGATATGCCTGGAGGATATTTATTGATCTTTGAATAAAGCAGAAAAATGTTCTGACCCCAGTTTCCCTCTCCTGTAGGTTTTGTTCTGTTACACCCTGAACATACAGTAGGTTCTGAAAGGCAGTCAGGTTACTGTTTCTTCACTGGTTTGCAGGAACAGCACATTAGTGTACTCGGTAAATGCATTGTCATCGTTAGGCCAGCTTTTCATCAAGAGATTGTGCAATACTGAATGTTTCCAATAATTGTTTTGGCTTGTAGTTAAAGGGATTGTGCAACATGGTGATATGTGCAATACTATGGTCAGACAGGAAAAGGTAGTGTGCAATATTTTGATGCATTTGTGCCTACATATGATATATAATATATATATATATATATACATATATAATGTCATGTCTTTAATCCTGTTATCTTTAGTGTGTGTTTTGCTGTGTATGAATCTCAGTGACATAGTTTTCCACTAGGAACCATAAAGTACAGTATGTTTTCTCAGCTTACTTTTATAACTGACATTTGATAAGCTTGGCTTGCGGTCATTTTGATATCAAAACTCATTTTTAAACTCTGGCTATTCATTAACTGCTTATTTATCATCACATTTTCATAGCTGAGCTCACGACAAGAAGTCAAAGAAGTTCTCTATCTTATCTGCTGATCGGAGCTGCTCACCCTGGTTCTTCGGTAAAAGGCTCACCTATGTCATGAGTTACTGCACCTTTTTTTTTAATGCTGGAGCACATTTCCATCATTGACTCAAGTAAGTGCGGATGTATTTGTTCAGGGCTGTGTGAATATTTGAAAGAAATAGCAAATTACATCCCGCCTCAAAACAGTGATGTATTGTAATTATCAGTGTTTGTGCGCTCGTCTGTTTGTTTGTCCGTTCGTTAGTTGCAAATATCTTCACAACCATTGCAGATAGAAAGCTGAAACAAAAAGCACATTACTCAGTCGGCAAAGGGGATGAAAATGAGTTGATGACTTCGACCTTAAGAAAACTAGGTCAACGTCAAATTTTACCTTTTGTACACTCAGGAACCGGATAAGATAGACGAGGGAGAAGGTCAGTGTGAGTAAGACCATAGATCAAAGCAAGTGGTTTGATCTATGAAAGTAGGTCAGAGCACCAGCTCTGATCTTTGTCCTATGAAACTAAGTGAGGGTAAAATTTTGAATTCAGGGGTGTCGCAGGATGTTGCATTCTCTGACTGCATTGGTTCTAGTTTTATTAAAATAGGTTTCACTTTCAACCATTTATCTTTCCTCCTCTGCTTTCTTTTTCTTCTTTTTTTCTTAATGGAAGATGGATGATGAGAGAAGAGGCAACATAGGACTGTTATACTTTGGAGTCTTCTAGGAAGCTATTGCCTGGGCCTTTCTCATCAAAATGCAGGCACGATGTATTCCCAAAATGGTCACTTCCCTTAAACTTATCCCCGTGCCTCCCATCACTCAAGTTTCTAAAACCTGTTTCTCACTTGAAAACACCCTTCAATTTCCTCTACATATCTTCCATTCGTCTATAAAAAGCCTTGATCCTCTCTGAACACATCGATGTGAAGCCCTCAGTGTCCGTTTTTTTTCTAGGGGGAACTCTGTAGAAGCTTGTAACTGACCTTCTAAACATGCTGGATCTCAAGGCTCTTCACTATAATCTTAACGGTCCACTGTGTGGAATTTTCTGACATCTAGCAATTTATTTTCAGATTACAGACTGAGCAAGTAAATGGCATCCTCACTTTCCTCTTCCAAATGTGTAATAGAACCAGACTAGTTTTATGAAGTTGGAGGCTACATTCACATCAACAGCTTTAAGGTTCACTTTTCTGAAGTATGGCACAAATTTGATTTTTATTTTTCGATGTTTTTATTTATTTATTTTTTAAACTGATGTATAATTGAGAACAATGTAACCTAAAATGATGTAAGTTGAGGTATAGCTGTAGTGCAGTGGTGAGGCTGTCACAGCATTCAAATTCAAAAATTCTCTGTGCAGTTTGTGTGTTCTCACCATGTTTGTGTGGGTTTCCTCAAGGTTCTCTGGCTTTCCCTCACCACCAATAAATAAAGTGATCGTAGGTTTGAATACCAGAGAGAATGGTTGGTTGTCTGGTAGCACACCTGGGACAGATCCACAGGACGATACACATGGTATGTGACTGCTTTTTGCTTTGTATAAGATTATAATAACAAAACCTTGTCATTGAATGGAAACACTCCATATGTGTGGGAGTTTAACAGATAGAGTTTGGATGAGCTGAGTGTGGCCCCTGGGGCCTGGCAAGACCTATTCAACTATTTATAAGATGATTGCTGGTGCATGATATTAGTAGCAGCTTGACAGAAAAGCCTCTACATTTTAATGACATGTTTCACATTTTACATAACTGTTAAAACGCAATGTGCTGTTATGAACTAATGAATAGCACATACAGAAATTAAACAGTTGACTTAAATTTGTACGAATAAAGTAGTGACATTGTGACAGGAATAATTCTGCCGTATTAATACTCAAAAGTAAAGATTTTTAATGTTGTATTGCTGATACTAATTATTTTGTTTTACAGAAGTTGTTAAATCTAAATGATAAATTTTCACGACCTTCAACTAAAGATGCAGTAGCTAATCTTTATTAGCCGCTTTGGGGCAACAGACACCGGTAATGAACATACTATTTATGCATTATCACTTATTAAGCTGAAAGTGTGTACATGTTACAAACACTACACTATATATAGTAGCTGGTAGCTAAAATAAAGATTAATTTTGAATCCAGTTTCTGTCCACATGGTCAACGTGAGTCTAAAATTAATTTTCCCCTTAAGCACTATTTTTGGACTGTAGGTCTCCTTCTGGAGAAACTGAATGCTTCATTATATCACACAGCAAGTCGCACAGTGGTGAGGAGGTTTGCACATCATCGCAGCACGAAGGTGTTTTGGTTGAATTCAGGGGCCTTCATGCATGAAATTCACATTTGCATAGGTCATCTTACAGGTGCTGCAACATTGGAAACGTCAATTTATGTTAATGTGGATTTAGTATAACCTCTGTCATGTGAATGTGAGGAAACTGTGACACCAATCAAGTTCAAATACAGATAGAAATGTAAAAATTGGTAAAATGAAAAATTACTTATAAAATACAAACCTTTCAGGCCCCTGCATTCCCCCTGACTTTGGAGGGACTGTTGATATTAAATTACCCATTATTGTAAATGTGATCATTAAAATTTTCCTCGCTATGGGTCACATGTGAGAAGAACAAATGACCTGTTCAGGATGAATCCCATCAGCTACGATAGGGTTCTTCCACTGGTGAACCTGCAAAGGACAAGTAGAATTATAGTAAAGGAATGGATATACACTATTGTAGTGATTCATTACAATGAGGGAGTCCTTTCACAATGCAGAAATATTTACATAAAGAATCTGCGTTCAAATCCACCTGAGGACCTTGAACATTTCTGGTGGAGAGTTTGCATATTCTCCCTGCATCTGTTTGGGAAACCACTTGGATTGCTGGCTTCCCCTCCCCCATCAAAAACATAGGCATGAATGTGACTATTAAAAGGTTGTTTGTCCTTCTATGTGGCTCCGTCATGAAGTACACCCTTGTCCAGGGTGAACCCCACCTCCTTCCCAAAGCCAGCCAGGATTGGCTGCAGCCCCCATGGGAGCCGACACAGGATTAGCTGTTACAGAATATGGGTAAATGATGATACATATGTAAAACCTCTAATACAGTCATCACTCTTTTTTAGAACAGAGTAAGATTAACATAGGATATATCTGCAACGGTCAACAGAGATTGTAATACAGTAGTCAGTGTAAAATGATTGGCTCTTATAAATTTGGAAAGCTGTGGTTGTGTGTGTGTTTCGTTGGAATGCTGTTAAGACACAAGTGACATTTATGTTCTAATTCTAGTAGTCTGGGGCAAAAATTTAACTTTGCAATTAAGTTCATGCACAACCTTGGAAGCTTGTATTGCCCTGCAGTAAAAGGTATCACTGAAGTCTGATGGAGATTTCTTTAGCAAAAAAGAAAAAAAATCAATAGTCTGCAAACACAAAAATGAGATGAAATTTAACACATTGTTCAGTTGAAGTAAACAATTATATTTATTGATAAGGTTCTCAGAAGAGTCTCGTTTCAGTGAATGTATAAGAATCATCTTTGATAATACTGATTTGGTACATTATGACATCCATCACGAGTCTCTTCACAGTGAGAAGGATCCATTACTGCTACTGCTGTTGAGATCTAGGACAGAAATATCCCTGCTTCCAAACAAAAAGCAGTCAAAAACAACAAATCGGGGACTGATATTGTAGATATGGAATATTAGAGTGCCACAAAACTCTACAGTAAGACCAGCTAAAGATTTCGCACATTACAAGCCACTTCCTCTTAGAAATATAAAACTTGATATTCGGACATTATTCTACTGTGCTGCATAAAGTTAAGTCTATACACTGTACATCGAAATATATTTCGAAAAAACAGATTTCACAGTTTTAAAGACTTTATTTAAAGTATAAACCATTTTAAACACTATATTACATAATTATTCTTTTTGAGAGTGACTAATATTTGCCCTGCCAGCAAACTGAAATTAATACAAAACAAAACAAAACATTTCTTACATATAATACAAAAGAAAATAAATTCATCTATTGATGTTCATTTGGAATAGAACTGGTGAGTCATTCATGATTGTCATATAGTACTAATAATAAATAAATAAAAAAAGACTAAAATAAATATAAACGTAGAATGTTTTCTGGACTGTGAATGTTGTGTTCGATCGTTCTTTACAGAAGTGCCTTGGTGAATGTCTCACAATTCTACCGCGACTTAAACATACAAAACTACAGCGTCTACAGTATATGCAACATCCTGAAAGTTAGTGTAGTTGGACACATACGTAGTAACATGGTTCTTCTCCCCATTTCAAATTAAACAATGCTGTGTGATACCACTGTCCACAAATATAGCCATCATTTTTTTGACTTTTTTTTAAAAAGTTTATATTCTTGTCTTATCAGTTCGGATGCCATTAGCTTGTGTGTTGCTTGGTTGGATGTTTGCTGCCTCATCAGCAATGGACTGGTCTGTGGTGGATGATGGGAGGCCTGAGACAGGGAGACGACTCATAGTATTGTACGACGTTTGACATTGCCTTGTCTGTCACTCTTTATAATGTCCTCCACTCACGTGTAGTTGTGATGGCTGCACTCTGAAGGGCTTTGTCTCAGCTTTGGTCCCTATGCCTTCAGCACCTATTAGAGACAGTCAAGCCTTCACCATAGAAGCCAGCACAGTAAAACTCCACGGTGTGTTCAGTAGCCGTCATGGCCGCTCTCGGTGTGACCCAAAAAAATATGGCCGAAAATATCACTATCTTTTTTAAAAAGGGGAATCTTCTTATTCTTTAAGCAACAGTTCTCAAAGTTCTTCAGTGCTTTTTCAGTTGTTCAAGTTTTTTTTTTCTCCAAAAAAAGAACTATTTGACCAAACTTTTTTTTTTTTTTTGCCCATGGCAGTAAAATTAACAATATGTTTCTGACAAGTCATTCTTTTGAAAAGTCCCTGCAGCATTCCACAGATAACCCAATCGTTGTTTAATTCTCCATGTTTTTTTTTTAGAGGAGTTGGGTCAAGGGGGCTGACTGGGAAAAAGAGAAGTGAAAGTGCCCTTCGAGTTCAGGTGGGCTGTTACCTCTTGCCCATCTCGTTCTGTCTGAGGAACTGGATGTTGTTGCTGCTGTCAGCCAGTTCTGGATACTGCTCCACGGGCAGTACATAGTAGCCATCATAGCCTTGTACTCTACCTGTTGTGAGGAGCTGCTGTCTTTCCCCCTCTGTCCAAAGGCGGCTGCCTCCCTTCCCATCCCTTGCCCTCTGCTGTTCTTTGGCCCAGGCCCCAGCCAAAGCTCTCTGTCTGGCCAACTCCAGCAATCTTACCTTCTCTTCATCCACAACGTCCACAGCGAGCCCATATCTAACACTGAGTACTAACGATGGAACGGCAAACTCCACAGTCACTCCTCTCCTAGAGCGGCCACTTACGGTCACATTGATCCCACTCTCCAGTGACTTACGCCCATTGGTAAGCCCTAGTGCCAAAAGGTCACTGTCAGCTGAACCCACTTTCACAAAGTAGTGGCAGTCCTTCCCCTCCTGGGTATAATGAGTACCTTCAAGGTACTGGGCACCATTGAGCACCAGAGACACTTTACGACTGTCGTCGTTGGCCAAAGCTGACACACTGGCCACCACTCTGCCTTCTTTCATAGCCAGCATTACTCCTCTACCTATTAAGGGGGTGCTGGTACCGAACCAGTGGCCCGGCTTATCCTTGCGTCTTCGGCGTTCCTTGTTCAGGAGACGACCCTCCAGGGCCATGAAGGCTTGGTTGTGACGCTCTGCTGCCTGCTGGACACCAGTGATGAGCTGAAAAGATTGGAAAGTATTAAAACACACCTGATGTCAACTTGTAAATATTTCTGGTAACATGACTGGACTCTGTATAAACGTGACAACTTCTCTGAAAAGCTGATTTTTTGTCACTGGGTTAATATTAGCTTTGATTGTGCTGATGGCAATCAGCCCAGTAGTCCATACCTGTCCATTCTCACAGTGCTGGGTGGCCTGGAGCTCATATGGCGGCTCCACAAAGTAGAGCGAGTGTCGAGGGAACCCTGGGATTATGTTGCTAAGCTGGAAGCCAAACATCACCAGCCAGCTTTTCACATCTACGGCATACAGGAGGAAAATTAATTCACTGAATGACATACATGGTATAAAATAGATAATTTATCATCATAAAAAACTGCCATTGTGGCTCATGCAATGTTAAGCAAAGCTATCAGCTACTGTGCCATCTGCGGTTCATTGTAACGTGGATAAACTACCTTGTTGATAACATCCGTTTCTTCTGCACACCACAGATATCAGAGACAAAGTCAGGACACAACAAGCTAGCTCTTGTTCTAAAGATGCTTACATGTCTTGCTGAAAAAAAAATATCTTACATGCTGTTTGACCTTTATATGATTTTAATTTAATGATCAATGGACGAAAACTGCATTCTTGTCAAAACTAGATGCGTTATAAAATGTATGAAATTCCAAAAGCAAACGAGAAACGGACAGATTTGAATGATTCAAATGCAAATTTAGGTAAGAGAAAAATGTCAGAATTCTGAAGAGATTTTAATACAACAGAAACGAACACCTGCACAACATTAATCCTCTACCTGTGACATAATTCTTGACATCCAGCATGTCACTGAGGGGGTTGTTGTTCTTGAACATGTACAAATTGAATGGAGAGGGATCCTTCCCTATCTTTGGCCAGATGCTGTAGTCAGGTGAGGTCCAGCGTCCAGCCAAGACATCGTAGTCCCGCTGGGTGAAGTGGACCAGCTTTGTCAAGGGATCATAGAGACCACCGTGAAAACCGACCACCAGCTGGAACTCTGGGTTGGAGTCCAGATACACCTCTCCATAAGCTGTGTATTGGACCTGGATGACACAAGCAGAGCCATTTTTCAGTCAGTGACTGTCCGCTGTGCCTCTGATGGAAAGGTCAAAACTCTGTCGGGAACAGAGTGTCCCTGGAGCGGGTCAGGTTTGTGTGGATTCTACAAGGATGTTTTGAGACCCAGCAGATGTTGCAGGCCTTTTCCAGACAGATTTTATGTTTTTACCTCAAATAAAAAAGACTTTTTCCAGCAGTGATTGCAAATAGAGGTAAGTGATTGCAAATAAAATGGAGATAGCAGATTCAAAACTACTTTCAATCTTACCTGTTTAATCATTTGCCCATTGCTGCTGAAGACAGCCAATGGTGTGCCAGTGTTGTCCGAAGCGATGTAATATTCTTCTCCACTGCTCACCTCCATAGCGAACAAATGTCCCTGATCACGAGAAAAGTAAATTCACTTCAGGACAAGGATTTTGAAACAACATGATGCTACTTTACTCTAATAGATGTATCAGCTTTCCCATTTTGGAGACAAGATGATCTACAGTAACGCGTATTGATATGATGAAATAAAAGTACCTACCTGGAGGTCATAGTAGAGCGATGAGATCTCAGAGCTAGAGTGGTTGAATATGTGTGTGACCCTGGTTGGGTGGTTGAGGTCCGCATAGAAGAACTGAAGGTGCTGTCCCAAACTGTTCCTTGTGGACACCCTGCGACCCAGCCCATCATAATGATACACGACGCTCCAGCTGCCAGGGCCTCGGTTGTAGGCCCTCAGCAGCTGACCTTTAGAGTTATAGTCAAAAACGTCTGAACCGCGCTGGCTCAGGAAACCGTCCTCATCAAGGCGGTACTGGACATCTCCTAGACGTGTGATCCGATCTCTTAGGTCATACCGGAGTGGCATGATGCGGGCAATGTTTCCAGGATTTAGCAGATGGAGGTTACCGTTTAAGTCATAGCTGTAGCGCCACGTAGACCAGTCATTCACCTGTATAAAGAGATAAAAGTTGTTAATGTGATTCCATCAGTTCTTATCATAACATCATTGATAAATTTGTGGAATAATATTGGGATATTGTCGTTGTTAAAAACTGTCATGAACTGTAAGAATCCACAACCTTCCACTCAGAATGCTCACCTTGACACCACTGAGCTGTCCGTCTCCATCATAATCATAGCGGTACTGAGTGGTGTTGGCGTAGGGCCCGATTTTAAGCTCTCTCTTCACCACTCGTCCCATGCTGTCATACTGAACTGTCATCCAGTACATAAGTGAACGGAAGATCTCATATTGGACCTCTTTGATGCGACCGTGGGTGTCGAAATGCTTGCTCAGAGTCATAACAGCAGTGGTGATGATCTGATTAATGTCGTAGTAAATCACTCCAAACTTTCCGAAGTGCTCCACCTGTAGGACGATAGAAAGGTTTAGAAAAATATTGAGCGTTCTTGAGTGTTCTAGAGTGTTCCAAAGAGTTTAAAAGGTATATTAGATCAGACATAAGAATTTGCACCTTCCCAGAGATCTCATCGTATCGGTAGAGGTCAACAGGCAGTGGCGTCTCACTGATGACAGGCTTCATGCTGGCAATACGGAAGCTGTTGTCGTGGTACGTGTAGTCGAAGCGAGCATTGACCATCCCCTCCTCACTGAAGCGGTAGATCTGCTTGTCGATAAGTGGACCCATTTTTCGATAGCGTATAGTGCAAGAGAAACCCCCGCTCTGCAGGTTGACCATCTTCAGAACACCAGCAGTCTCGTCATAGCCAAAAGTGATGGCAGTGCTGTCGTACACAATCTCAGACAGCTTCGCCAGCTTGCCGTACTTGTAGAGGACGCGGCGGCCAGTGCCCATGTAGTGCGTCGCTTGAGGTCTGCCGTCCTCACTGAAGTCGTGGATGATGGAGGCATTGCTCTCTGGAGGGTTGTAGGTGTTGCGGATGTAGCCGATTGACACATGGGTGAACATGGTGTGGCGGGCCACACTGGGCATGGTGACAGCTGTGACCCGACCAGACGCATCAAACTCAAAGACATACTGTCTCTGACTCTGCAGGAGCAGCACCATGGACTGAAAGCAGAGAAGGGGGTGGAATAAGGATTTATTCTAATGCTTGTCATTGGATGGTTTATCATGACTGACAAATTAGGTTTTAATAAATATGACAACAAAATAATTTCTCACTTGCTTCTGCAATACAAGTTCTTGCATTTAGTGCTTGCTTTGTCTAACTAAACCTTTAACCTCTAGAATGAAAAGGGTACAAAAGGACAAAACCCCATAAACTCACCTTGTCAAGGTAACTGTAGCTCCACACCTTCCCATCCACAAAAGAACGAGACAGAATGCGCCCCTGGGGATCAAATTCAGTTCTCTCACTCATACTCCCCCTCTGCAGGCCAACAAGCTGCCCAGTGGGGGAATATGACACATTGACCACTGCCAGGCTACTGCTGGGCAACCACATAGCTGGCCGGCCCTGGGCGTCATACATAATTCGTAGCGTGAACTTTCGGTGATCGTCGTAAATCTTCTCTGTCCGCGTGTTGCGGTCAAAATCAATGGAGAGAAGATTTCGCCCGTGTGCCTAAAGAAAAAAATTAAATGAAAAGGCAAATTTGACGAAAGTATTTTTATACCAAAATGGTAGTTTTGTTAAATAATTCAGTATTTTTAAGTAAATAAAACATAAACATAGTCAGCTCACTCTTAGCTTCCTCCCAAACACAGTGACCTTGCCCTTAGCCTGCTCTTTGCGCAACCGCCATTCAATGGAGTTGAGGCCATTGTCGGTGGGCAGAGTGATGTTCCTTCGACCAATTGTCGGGCTGACAGAACCTGCCAGGATGTGGGGCTCAGTGTGAAAGCTGATGCCCATACCATTAGCATACATCACTCTGAGGGTCCCATTGTTGCACAGCTGGTAACTGTTCCTCACCTGGTCTGTTGAGACAAAGAGATTTAAGGAAAATGAAGGAAAGTTGACAACTGGGAGGACCAGGTGACTTCTAGCCTTTGTATTCAAGTCCTGTTTCATTTTTAAGGGATGTCAGAGCCCGGAGGATTTATAGACCGAGGTATGTAATTGGGGTTAGACATAGTCGATAAAAATGTGCTACCTGACTCTCTTGCACTACCAGAAGTTCTTTACTGAGTTAACTGACCCAATAAACAGGTGGATTTCTATTTACTGTTATTTCTGGAACATTAAGTTGACTAGAAAAACAAAACCTGGTCATAAAATGATCTTAACCTTACGTTCTATAAAATATTTGTGGACATAATAATGATTTTAATTGTCATAATGAAAATTAAACTGATTAAACTGACATCTCACTGCAGTGTCCCCCTCTCTCTCTGCAATTTAATCACTCACACTCAAACACAAGAATGAAAACAGATAAGCCGCTGCCTAATGCCGGGACTAATTCTTATCCTCTGATGTCTGAAAGCAGGCGTCTTGATCACAATGATGTGATTGATAGTAAGATAAAATTATTTTGGGCTCACACATATCTGGCAAATGCAAAGGAGGGAGCTTTTCTTAATTTCATTTATAAAAGGTGAGAGGATCGGATGGTTGAGCCTCACTATAAACGACAGTAATCCATGAGGCCAATTTGTAATAAAGCTCGAGGCACATTTTAACAATGCCTCAAACAGACAAGGGGAGCTTTTTCCATTGACTTGGCAGCAACAGCTTTTAGATAAATCTTCTGAGCTCTCGCTGTCTGAACAACCTCATAATAAAACAGAAGCGAGGGAGAGAGAAGGAGAGAGAGAGAAACAAGAGCTTGAGGGCCAAGTAGAATTCACTGCGCAGGAGTTAATGAAGACAGCGAGAGGGAGCAGAGAGAGAGGAAGATGGTTAAGTGAGTATGTCAATAGAGAATCACGCTGAAACCCACACGGTGCGGAGGAAACCTTAAATGACTTACAGCTCTGTGAACAACTCTACACTTTCCCACCTGTAACGCAGGTGGCTCACTAAATGCATTTACCATCTATTCTCTCTGCTGAGGCCTTCACTTAGAGTCCACAGTCTGGCTTGCACTGGTCAAGAGAACCGAGACAATTATTCTCCTTCATCTTCCTCCCCTCTATAAAGACCAAATGAGCTCAGGGATCATGGGAGCTGATTGAGAGCTGTATTTGTATGTCAGTGCAAATGTGTGTGAGGAGAAAGCTTGAGGGATGAGGAGGATTCACTCTACATGAGTTAATGAATTTTGCTGTGATGATATTTAAAAGCAGGATGATCCCAACTGGGATTAACAGCTATATATTGGTAATTTTACTCCATGAGAGGTAACGAAAGAGGGCTGGAGGTGGGTGGGTGGGGATAATCTCCTGGAGTATACACCTAACTGAATGAAAATTACAAGACTTTCAATTAGAGTAGACCGGCTGGCTCACATTCACCGTCACAGAGGAGGCTGTGTTTGAATGCTGTGATTAAGTAGGTCTAGACTGTGTGTGTTTGTGTGTGTGTGTGTGTTTTCATAACATTTACAACATATAAACAGACCGGCTACATAAATTTTCATCTACTCAAAAACAAATTAATGAATAATGTCATTCATATTGAATTTTGATTTATATGTCTATGCCCCATGTTGATGACTTGAGCTGTTGAGATTTATCCACCTTCGTGCCTTGCGATCTGCAATTTCACCACCATTAAAAATTCATGACCATCTCATTTTTCACTGCGTGTCCTGAACACGCTGAGTGTGTCCCTACCTTGCACCACAGTGTACGAGGCCTCCACAGAGGACAGGTTGGTGATGACGGTGACATCGTCGTCTCTGCTGGAACTTTCAATGTCAATATTGATGGAGCGTTCAATCTCACGGTGGAGGCTTGTCACCATTCCTGTGGGGTATGTCACGTTGGTCAAGCGACCCTCGCTGTCATACCTGGAGGAAGTTAAATTACAGTGACAGTGATTGTGAAATAGGACAACCATAAATCAAATATGTTGAAATACATAAACAAGCACACAAACAATCTCTGTCAAAGAGGAACCTAAAATGTAATCTCATAAGAATTTAACAATTTGGCTGCAGTTACAGAAGCTACCACTGAGGGGCAGCAGTACTCTGTCTGATATGCCAGGAGGAATTATTGGAAGTGTGATCAAACATGAACATAAAACATATGAAATGCATTATTATTTTTAAATCATTCATATAGAAAATCAGATTTAAACACAAATTCGACACTTTCACACACACTTACTGGTAAAATGTGGTCCACCCTGTCTCATCAGCTTTTGCAGCCAGGAGGCCTGTATTGCCACTGTAGCCCATCAGAGCCACTTCCTGCCCCACGGCTGACACACTGCGCAACCCTCCATTGGGGTCCAATCCCAGGGTCACCACCTGATTTTCTGGAAGTAGCACCAGTCGGAGCAGAGTGGCTCCTCCCCCCTGGCCCAGGCCATCCCTCCTCACTTTCACTGTATTATTGCAGTTGTCCACCAGCACAGCCAGCTCTCCATCAGAACCATAGGTGAAGTTGTATAGTGGTTCCCCAGTCACTAGGCTAATTGTCTGGATGTGAAGCCCCTCCCCGTTGAAGATGTACAGCTCCTGTTCCCTTGGTGATGCAACCTCATACTGTGCAAATCCTCCATACCCCACACTTGAGACGGCAGGTCCAGGGCGGTTGGCTCGCACAGCTCTGATGCGTATGTTGTTGAGGTCTGCAATGAAGAGCGTCCCGTCAGGGGACACAGCCAAGGACGTGGGGGAGTTCAATCCAGCATCGGGGGCATAGCCGTCATCTCCGTAGAAGCAGTTGCAGTTGACGTCGTTCTTGCAGTCACACTCAGAGGGAGTACCAGCCAGGAGAGAGATTTCTCCATTAGTGCTCACCTTTGAAAAATTCAGAAAATCAGAAAATGAAAGATCAGAGCCAGTTAACGATATGATTGGGATAGTGTCACCAATCACAGAAAAAAAACTGAATGCCAAAAGCAAATTTAGTTATGGAATCAAGAGCAGTGGAAAAAAGATCCTTAACTGAAGGACTCTCAGACTTACAAAACATCCACACAGCCTGGGCAGCTGCGCAGCCAGCCCTGCTATCCAAAGAAATAATTAAACTAAACAAAGCAGTGTGTAGGGTACTTGTACATCTCCTACCTGTCGAACTCTGTTGATCTTTTTCTCGTCTGTCTCGGCGATGTAGAGGATGCCAGTGTGTGACAGGGCGATGGCTGTGGCGCTCTCCAAGGCTGCATGTATGGCCAGCTTACTGAGGCTGTAGTCGATACCTGGTACTTGACAATGCATCGGTCGACCTGCTATGATGCTCACCTGGAAGCAGCAACAGAGATCTATGATCATATCTATAATCAGACAATAGAGTTCCAATGAAACATAAGAAAATGGGATTCCAGTAAGTAAAATATTTATGAGTGATGTTACCACCACTGCAGAACTTTACAAAAATTTTAACTTCTCTACTATTTGGCTTGAGGAAGCCTAACTGAGAAAAAATCCTGACCAATCCCAGGTGTGAGTATCCACCTTCAGAGGATTTGCAGTGAGGCTACAACCTTGTTTTACAGACCTGGTGGTTCTCAGTGATGCGTAGGATGACGTTATTTTCCAGGACATAGAGGGAGTTGTCCATTGGGTTCACTGCTAAATCTGTGGGCCACTCCAGGCGCACCTTGTAGACAGAAAGAAAAAATTTCAGTGAGAAACAATCCACGACAAAGAAAGTGTTTTGACAGGATGCCAAGGTTAATACTGTCTGTTCTTCATTTTTTTAAGCGACTGTTGTCCTAACTCCCTCATGATCCATTCATTTATCAGTGGACTCTTTAATCCCTTCCTAAATCAGTCTCTCTCTGACCTCCTAGCTGGCGTGTGTCCACACCATTATCATCGCAGCACTCACAGGGCTTTTAGATTGACGTGTAACAGGCCAACACCTCTTGTCTCATCTGCGCTTCCTTCTAACTGCCATACCTGGCTGACGTCCATGCTGGAATCACAGCTCAGTGGTCGTATGGCAGTCAGATCGTTGGCTCCAAGCAGGGTAGAGATGATGCCATTCTGGTCCACCTTACGGATCATGGTGGCATCCACAAAGTACATCAGCCCATTTTTATCCACTGCGATACCTGTCAAAGGGTAGAGGCGCGCCGTGAGTGACGACTCATAACTCAAATGCTTCAGGCAAACCATAGACATTTTTAGTCAATTAAACTTCACTCTTTTCATCAGTCTGAAAATGGATAGCAGCCCTGACAGCTGAATTGCTCAATGCTTCATCGAATGAGAGGGAACAAATTGATGGGCCGGGCTTTGAACTGTTAGAGAAGTGTTGGTTTTTGGATGAGTCATCGGGATGTGGAGCTGTGCTCATTCTCCTCCCAGAGGGCAATTGGAAACTGCAAGCAGACTCTTTAGAGGGGAAAGCGATCTGTTGAAACTATTTCCTTCCTTAGTCTCTCCTTGTTGCTTTTTTTTTTTTTCACTTAGAATTTTATATTCCTCAATCATTTTCCTTTTCAGCATTTAAATGTGTTTCTCTGTCACTCTTGTCATGACAAGTCTTACAGGAGGCAAGCTTTCACACATGTGTTAGTTCAAGGCAAAAGTGCCACAACATAACTTCTAGATGTCAAGAGAATCACAGCAAGGAATGAGGGATATAGCAAAGGGCATAGAGCAACAAGGAGAGACAAAGAGAAAGAGAGAGGCAGGGCGAGAAAGCGAACAGAGACAGACAAGCTGATGTGTGCTGCTTGATTTTGTCTGCAAATGGAAAGACGGAATCAAGGATTGTTGTCTGCTTCCGTCTCCTCTCACAAATGCTCACACACACACACACACACACACACACACACACACACACACACACACACACACACACACACACACACACACACACACACACACACACACACACACACACACACACACACACACACACACACACACACACACACACACACACACACACACACACACACTTAATACATACTAAAACACTTGTGACACTGACAGGAAATGTGACAATATGACATCCTTGACAGTTTGGTGTCACAATATTCTAAGATCTACTGATCCAAGAAAAAAAAATAATTCCATTATCAAGGTTACTATTAGCCTGGTTTATAACCTCCTTCTGTCGCTGCCTTGCTTTAATTGAGGAAAATGAGGAGCACAATGTGAAAAAGATCATACACTGTGCCTACGAAGAAAAATCCAGAAACCTAATATTTTAAGGGACGCTTTCAGCAATTATTAGAATTCATCTTCTGAACAGAAAAATCTCAAGTGTTACCATCAACGCAGTTTTCATGCTGCGACCATGGTTCTAACCATCAATAAATACAAGGTTATTGGCCCTGCTAGTCTTTTGTTACCACCTAGTGAGGAATGATTTCTGTGATCGCAAATTAATCACATAAATTAAAGTGCTTGTCAAAATTTTAAAGCACATTCAAAGAGGAAGAAATTAAAAGTATTATGTATTTATTTAGTCGGGATGGCGTGGTGGTGCAGTGGGTAGCGCTGTTGCCTCGCAGCAAGAAGGTTCTATGTTCAGTCTCATCTGTGGAGTTTGTACAATCTCGTGTCTGTGTGGGTTCTCTCCTGGTTCTCCATCTTTCTACAATCTCCAAGAACACGCAGTTTAGGTGAATCGGTCACACAGGATTGTCCGTTAAGGTGAGTGTGACCGTGTGTGTTTGTGTGTATTTTATGTGGCCCCATGATGTCCTGGCATCTTATCTGGGGTGAACCCCAGCTTCCGCCCTCAGCCAGATGGGATATCTTCAGGCAGACACATGACCCACTATGCAGATAAGCGGGCGCAGACGAGAAAATACATGGATTTATTTAATCTGAACAGAATTATTACAAAGCCATTCAATTTACAGAAATTGTACATTTTGTTGGCAGGAATCAAAGAGAGATAATAATTTTTGCTGAATTTTTGCTGACTAAAATCATTACTCAGTTATTGCATTTTTTTCTTTTCTTTCCAGATCCATTTACACAGCTTTTATAAGGCGGGACTGGGGGAACTTTATTTGTCCCCACTTGTAAATGCAAAAATTTGTTTTTGATTAGTTTTTCTTTACGTCTGTGGATGATGACAGCACCATAGGACATATTTGGTGAAATGTGAAGTGAAATAGCAAGATTTGGCTGTGATGTTTAGTTATACAGCAAATTCAAAGGACAGGAGATAAGGAAAGAGCAAGGGGAGGACATGTGGCTCAGGGCCAACCGACTCGTTGCTCACCTTTGGGGCTCATGAGTGTGGCTTCAGTGGCTTTGCCGCCATCACCACAGCGTTCATCAAAAGGCAGACACTGCTCCCCCGTCCCAGCCACCACCTCCGAATTGTCTGACTGCAGACGGCCTCCCGTTAATGAGCGAACACGGTAAATTCTGCGAGAGTTGGTGTCTGAGATGAACAAAGCCCCGGTGACTGGATCCACTGCCAAAAAGTACTTATGGGTTGGGTTATTACTGCGGAGACAGGAAAAAATAAGACACGATTATCACGTCAGTGAGCAGCTTGTTTTTCAATCTTGTCGGAAAATGATTTCAAGTACTTTTCTTAGTGGAATGTGTACTAAAAAAAAACAAACAGTTGTTCTGTCATCATCTTACCTATGTCTGAAATCCTTGTTCCTTCGAGGAAGAAAATGAGATAAAAGCACAACAAAACAAATGTTAATTTACACAGTCTGCCGAGAGCAACCTACAGAGAGTGGCACAAAGCTGGCTGTAGTGTGAACAGCAAAATCTAACCACGTGTAAAAATACCAGGGAGAAATGGTGTTTGGTACAGCTTATATTCTACTTCAATGTCATCGTCTCCAGCGCCTCAACTTAATTTTTTCTATTTCAAGGGAGGATGCATGTTTGTGCAGTGAAAACATGTGTTTCCCTTATTCATCTTCATACATCTGACTTAAATCTAACCAGTCCTTCATGGTTTAGTGTTTTTTCCTACATCGGAAATCCTCTAAATCCCAATCTGCTTTCCTATTCATTACTTTCTTTTCTTTTCCTTTCTTTTTTAAACATGACTTCTGGTTTTGTGCTTCACCTTAATTCCAGGATGCCAGTTGTGTTCATTGACGGGTAGACCCTGCGGACAAAGTTGAGATCGCCGACATAGAGGCTACCATCAACACCCATTGCTAAGGCAACCGGTGCCAACAGTTTGTTGCCATCTGCCAGGCCATTACAGCTGGGGCAGGATATACTGCGCCTCCGGCCATTTCCCATGACGCTGGTGATTACTGGGGGCTGCTCTGTGACAAAGATGTTCTCACCACTTCCCTTGTGAAGGATGCCTGTACAGGAGAGAATTCAGAATCTCTGGGTCATTACTTTAGTTAGAGGACTTTTGGAAGTATTCTCAGTTTAAACAGACTGCTAGATTATACGACTATTTTAGTCATGTTAACTTCACGGCTCTGGGGATATCAGTCAGTGAGTCATTTCACCAATTTAGCAGTTGTGAATCACACTAAATATGTATTTCAGCTTCTATTCCATCTCTCATTAACATGTCACATGCTGATGTTAAAATTTAGCTGCCACTATGACTTGATGTCTTAATGAATTAATTTCTTGGTTTACTGGGTTAATAGGGTTTGTAATCATGCTTGGGTGAGGAATATTCCCTGGAAGTGTGAATGCATTCGTTTTTAGTAATTTAGATTGCCAAAGTTAAAAAAAAAGTTATAGTTCAAAAGAAGTGTAGACACAATTTCCAGTTCTAAAATTATATCCAGACCCTGGTTAGGTCCATTCCATTTTTATCTTAATTACTGCAGCAGTGAACACCATGGCATCAGTCGCTTTCCATGCTTTATGGCCACGGAGCGTGTGGTGAAGGTGGAACAAGACAGACACCGCTGCCACAGAAATCAAATCACTTTTATGAAAATATACCTCCGCCCCAATGCCCCAATCCCTTTCCTGTTCTAGCAGCTGCTGGAGAATGGTTGGCGCACAATTACACTTGGTAGATGTGGTGTGAGAGCACGAGGGAGTAAATCTAAGCGAGACATCACATGTTCTTGCCTGAAAAAAAAAACCTTGTTGACAGGCAAACAGAGACAACTGGTATATTCAAGTTAAACATGTGAAGAATGGTGTGGTTCGTATTTTCCCCAAGACAATAACAGATTTAGTTGGATAAACACTGACATAATCATTGAGAACTGGCTCGGTGTAATGTTTGAGCCCATTTGTGAGAATATAAAGGTCGTGAACATACCGCTGCGTGTATTCAGTATGTGATGCTTGTCAAGAGACCAGCCGCCCAGATTGGTGGGATCCAGTTCGTAACCTTGTAGAATGGCTGTCCTCTTCTCCCAGAGGATGAGGCTGGCACATGACTCATACTCATAACCCACTGACACTATTTATAGAAGAGGTATAGGAGAAAAAAACAACAACTGAGAATACAATGAGATGAAATGCTTGCTGTACCCGAAACATTGTTGGAACATAACCTCCAAACTTCATTTAAGTCACAACATGTGTGATACACAAAGAAGCTAGTTAGCACCTGTGGCGCAATTTCACAATCTCACACCTAACAAACACACTTCCATGCTACGTAGTTAAAAACTCTTTTAATTGGACACACTGCCAGGTGGATCTACAACCTACAGAACACGTGGGTGAAAGTGCTACTGGTGGAAGCAATATGCTCCTATCTGTCCCTCGTGCTAACAAAGTCATGTGACTTAGCTAGTGGATGGAGAAAAGGACGGAAAACAAGCAACAACAAAAAAAAAAGCCAGATGTTGACATTGTTTGCATGCATTGTTACATTTCTACTTGTTAAAAGGAAAAGTGTTTTAATACATGAGCTCCTTGCGTCGCAGTGTGAGTGTTGCTGCCAGCACCTTTTAGCTCCAACGCAAACAATAATGTTGAATACTTGCAGTTGTATCAATGCTTATTGAAAAATATAACCTAACAGTAGGCCATATATTCAAAAAAAGACTATAAAATTACAGTTACGTTGGGGACCTATGGGGTCTTCGAGTGGATTTAATTTCCCAAACAGTCTGTCCCTCATGATTTGAGTCCACACCGAAGCCCCAGATGTCCACTGCATCTGTGGCCTGACAGAAGTGTTTGGCTGACAGCATCTGTGAGCGACTGTGACAGCAGAATGTAATAGCGCTCAGGCCCCCCTGGACTCATGCTTGCTGCTCCAATAGCTAACTGCTAACACACCCTGATGGCTAATAACCCTTCACCACAGTTACGGCTGGCTGACTGAAGCACACGTGGCTCCAATGAAAAATAGACGTATGAAAAAGGCACTTAGCTGTGGTTATACTGTGTAGTGGTTGGAGGATGGATTTCTGCTGTATTATCTCTCCTTCAGGCTCCCCAATTAGCACTCTCTCCCTCTGTCATATTCACTGCAGCCTCATTGGAAAAGCTTCCAAACCACTGATAAAAAAACCCAAATCCCCACACACAATTTCCCTTCCGCCCTTTCTTTCCACTCACCAACAACTTCAGAAAGCCCGTAGACCCTCTGGCCATATGCGTCTGTTTTGTCCCATATGTAGGTGTAGGCCAAATTGGGTGAAGCGTGGAACCACTTCTGGAAAAGGTGGCCCTCAACTGCTACCATCAGGTGAACCTTCAACAGGCCCATAGACACCACAGCTGGAGTCATGGTCACCTTGAGAAGGGAGCGGTAACCCTGTGTCCTGGAGCTTAGGTAGCATAGTTTCAGATTTGTACCGGGCACCTCAATCTGCTCATGCAGCACCTGGAAGACAAAGAGAATAGATGACAAGGGAGAGGGATTAGAGGGGATTAGTGGGAGAGGGAGTAATGGGGGTCACGCTTCCACTGACGGCTGAAGGACAGAAAAGGGAAAAAAACAATGGAAA
The DNA here is from genome assembly GCF_040054535.1 of Antennarius striatus. Lineage (NCBI taxonomy): Eukaryota > Metazoa > Chordata > Actinopteri > Lophiiformes > Antennariidae > Antennarius > Antennarius striatus. Next base: position 17,121,903 of record NC_090785.1, on the reverse strand, counting down.
AAAATAAGGAGGGAAATATAGGGGGTAAAGCTATGGCAGCGAAAGGAGGAAGTGAGCTACAAGAGACAGGAGAGTGGGGAGAGAGCGAGGGAACCAGAAGGGAGATTAGCCGGCTGCCAGAGGTCAGTGGTACTGCACCTGTGTCTCCGGGATGATGGGTTTCTCCCCTGGCTTGGAGCTGAAGAAGGAGGAGAGAGGGGATGCAATCACAAGAGGGTCAGGCCTGACGAAGCCGCTCAGGTCACAACCTGGGATCGTGTTCTCTTCTGTCTTAAGCACCAGAGTGTCCATAGCACAAAACTGGCTCCAGGGCAGCCACACGGTGCGCTCCTGGCTCAGGAAGGGGGCGCGCTCGAACCGTAGAGTCAGTGATGCACCACCGTTAGCTATCAGGTCAAACCTGGAGAGGTTTGCAAGAAGAGGATGGGAATAAGGTACATGTGTGGAGTGCTGTGTTGGATGGTTATTTGGACTTATACACTATCAGTGTTTGTTTGTTAGCTAATATTTTCTCCATTCAAAAGAAAACAACAAAAAAAATCCTGGAATAAATGTTTATTATGTCACAAAAAGCTTTTCATCATATTTTTATACAGGCTGTGAAGACAACAGCTAAAATTCTGAAATATAAAGATGATAATTTTATGAGATCTTCTCCTTCAACCCTATCATCACAAAGTTATGGTTAAAGAGCTGCAGTTTAGAGGTTAATACAGGTCGTATACACATATTTGACACAGCACAAACAACAGCAACAACAACAACAACAACAACAACAAAAACAGGAGCTCCTTGACCTAAACAAGATCAGACAAGAATATCAGAACATTCTTGAGCAAATCAGAACTGGAATATTCCTGAAATACAAGGTCAATTAAATATTATTAGATTAGATATGTTTCAGCTCCAACTTGGCTTAACTGAAAGAAAATGCTGTAAAGAAAACACTGTTAGTGGGAGTAAAGTGCAGAAACTACACATTAAATGAGTGGAGATCTGTCTTCACATTTTGAAGAAAGATGTTAGGGATGTTAGCCAGACTCAAATCAAATAAAAATTGTAGGGGCAAAATTGGACGTAAAAGTCAAATTAAAACAGCCAAAACTACCCCAGAAAGTGGAATGCCTGCAGAGAAAACAGAGAGATAGGTCAGGTGAGTTAATCAGACAGGTATGGAAAGTGGATGTTAAGGCCAATGATTACGGTTCTTAAAGATCCATTATTTGACTTAAAGGTTTTCTTGATGGCCCTTATTTACTTTTACACATTGTAACATATTATATTTTCAGTATTTCATCCACTGCTAATGCTACTGGATGAAAAATGATCAGTCTTTCAAGTTCAAGTTTTAATATAACATTTATCCTCAAGCATGTCATTGGAACAACACATTCCATTAAGTGTTTTCATATTTTGTCGCAATTTCTTTTTTTCCCCTTCATTTCACATCAGCTATCCTCTTCATTCACATATTTCTAACTCAGAGATATCAGTGTTTCAATTCTCAACTGTGTGTTCAATTAAATACATTTATTCTGCTCTTGAAGTCCCCTTCCTTTGCTGTGCCTAATTATTAGTGGCTGCACCATCCTATTTTCCTCCTGAGATCATTATCTAATCTAATCTAATCTAATCTAATCTAATCTAATCTAATCTAATCTAATCTAATCTAATCTAATCTAATCTAATAATACAGCTTTATGTGTTGAGGTAGTTTACAGTTTCAGTAATAAGTGTTGGGTAGCTGTTATACATACATTCCATCCTGCCGTGTCAGCGTGTATCCGTAGTGGGGGTAGTTGACAAAAGACACATTCACCCCCACCAGCGGGGTTCCATCTGTAGTCAACACCTGACCCCGGATCAGAGATGCCAAACTGGAAGAAGACAGAAGAGACAGAATGAGGAAGAGAAATGGGCATCAGTAATCAATCAGTCCAATCTTCTAAACCATCAATCCTTCTACTTTGATTGATTGATCTCTCTATCATTCAATCATCCCATTTACTCATTCATTCAGTGCTCTGGTCTCCTTCAATAATTAGAAACAATCATCTAACCCCTCCATCTACATTAGTTCGCATCATTCATGTAAACAAAGAATCCCAATGTTGATGGAAATGTGTGTGTGCGTGCGTGTGTGTGTGTGTGTGTGTGTGCATATATGTGTGATTGAGGCTATACAGAGCTTTGAATAATATTCAGTAACATTGTCTTCACACTGATGTGTTATTTCCTCATGGAAACATCTGATGTTGGATCCTCATATAGGAATCAGCATCCTGGAGTTTCACAGCTCTGATAAATCTACATCTTGGCTTGATCTGACTTGACTGTAGGATTTGTTAACATCTTGGACAGACACGGTGATCTTCCACAGAAGAAAATTAAAATAAAATAATGCAAATAATAATTATAATCATTATATATGACTATGACTTTGACTTTATTTAATTCAAGCTTGCAGTGGAGCCGAGGCCCCACTGAAAAAACAGCTGAACTTTACAGTACACAATAGAATAAATAAATAAATAAATAAGAAAAAGCAGACAATATTTTAAGTTAAGAGCATTTTCAGGGCAGCAAAGCATGGAAACTGTAGCAGTTTTGGTGGTGATCCTATATTGCTTATTTAAAAAGTGTCATTGTATAGCCTAACAGCAGTATGCATAAGTCAGGCTTTTGGGGCTAGTGGTTTGGTAGATGACTATAAAATTCAGTAATCTCCCACGATAAATGTGTCAGGTGTGACTGTAATTTTTTTTAGCGATTTCAAGTCAATTATATCTACTAAAGACAATGCAATTTTTTTTGTAAAAGAGACATTTTTGTAAAAGAGCTACTTCTTGCTTGCTTCACCTAACAGTGTAAAGGACATGAATTCAGAGCAAAGTCTATATTCATAATGTAAATTAATTAAGAAAAAATAATAGGAGGACAGATTAGAGGAATCCCAATATGGTAATAACTGTATTTCCAAACAAAGTTAATAGGGAGCAGCGTGAATACAAATGAGACTATGGCGACATCACAGAGTGGAGTCTGTTCGATTGCCAAGAAAAGATCAGACTGAGCAATGGTAACCTATTTTTCAGACTGCTCTGCTTCTGAAAGATCCATCATCACCAGCATAAATACATGCAATCTGTAACCACACACGTTGATTTATGCTGAGAGAGACTCTCCAAGTTCAATTCTTGGGTCCTCTCTTCCTGACAGCAATGACCATTTATCACAATTCATGACATATTGGTTGAACTATCCTGCAGGGCAAATTAGGATTTGAGTCTAATTTATATTTAATTAACCTACAAAATAAATACAAAATGTTAATTTCAATCAGCGTTCCTGTCAGTGACCATATATTTTCATGTGTAGTTTGCACTGAACATAATACATCCACATGGGGGCAGTGAACTGAAAAAAGTGTCAAAAACACCAAATACTGTACGGCGATGGCCAGAGATGGTTGTGATAATGTACGAGTAAATGCAAAGCGACAAATGTGAAGATAAGGACATCCTCTGTGAGGCCACTGACAATATAAAAATATACTTCTTCTTTTTTTCAGTTAGTGTTTTACTTCTTTGCTTTTCCATACATCTTTGGTGCCTTGCTTGAATTGTAATTAAACTACTCCCAAATATTTACACTGGTATTACACCATCTATCCTACCTAACCGTATTTACAAGATTTTTTAAAAATGACCACAAATGGTAATCCAATTAAGCTTAACTAATTTAGCTATTTTCTTTTGAAAAAGGGCTGTCTCATTGAAAAAAAGAAAGAAATAAAAAACAGCCCTTTGTTACGGAAGCGTAGAGCTGCCAGACCAAGAAAATAAAAACCGGGACGTATCTCGTTATTTCGTGATACGTATCACGTTATTTCGTGATACGTATCACGTTATTTCGTGATACGTATCTCGTTATTTCGTGATAGTATCACGTTATTTCGTGATACGTATCACGTTATTTCGTAATAAGATGTTATGTTGACCCCGCAACCTGCGTTTGCAGATTAAGCGGTTTAGAAGATGAATGAATGAATGAATGTTATGTTGAGATGATGGAGCTTGTATCCATGCAGCCGGCCGTGTCCCTCCAGCTCATCAATGAGGAACGACGCTACCTCAAGAGGGTCCAACTCGTTTTTCCTCCGGTATAGCCCCATCTTTTTCAAATGTTGTCTTAGGGTACGCATGCTTATATAAATTTCATCCACGGAGCCCAATAACTGTAAAATCTCACCATGTCTCAAGCCAAGCATGAAATATAATTCAATGGCGTCATGTAAAGGAGCCATGATTTACTGATGGCCAGCAGACAGTAAATAAAACCACTTTGAAAAAGTCGTATCACGAAATAATGTGATACGTCCCGGTTTTTATTTTCTTGGTCTGGCAGCTCTACGCTGCCGTACTTTGTGATTTTATAAATGAAATCAATAAAAAAAATGTTGGTAGAACAACTGAGGACGTGAATTAGAGGACTATGAATGAAGGCCTGCAGTTGTGATGAAATATAAAAATATATAAATGAATAAAAAAATTCAACCACTTCCTGTTGAAGTTGCAACAGTGGGCAGTTTTGGAGTATTTCTGTTATCCTGTGACTGCAGCTTACGCTTGTCGACTTTCCTATTATACCTTGAGTTGAACGGGTTTTCCCCGGGCAGGATGTGGGTGCTATCCCGTCCTACGAGCATCTTGACACGGTCGTAGAAGGAGAGGACACGGGGCTGGGACACCGGCCTCTGCTGGATGACCTGCAGAGGGTCTCTGGAGCCCCGGCACAGTGGGCTGTTCTGACAGGGACTCTGGATGCAGCAGTCTGGGTCCATGCAGTCTGTTAGTCCATCTGAGGGGTAAAAAAAAAAAAGCTGACAGTAAAACAATGATAAGAGTGGTAAGAAATGTAAAAAAACAACAACCCCAACCTCCTCTATTTTTGATTTAATATTTAAATAATCTTGGATTGTCTCAAACAGAAAAGTTAAATTTTCTCATTCATAGTGAGGGCTCTTCTCAGGAGACTTCTATTTTTGGTTTCAATTCATTATTTTTATTCTTATCTTTTGTTCCCTTCAGAAGATTTTCTTATTTATTTTTTGAAAGAGGCACTCTTAGCAGGGGCTCCACATTAAAGATAAAAAATGTTACTCCCACTCCTCCCAATTCACCTCCTTCATTGTCCTTGTTGTCAGCACAGGAAGTCTCCATTGCAACACTGCAGCCGGGGCCCCTCCAGCCTGTCTGGCATTCACAATGCCAACTCTGCTGCCCCATGGTGCACTGGCCGTTCCCGTTACATAAGTTAGGACATCCATCTGTCAGGGCAGGAGGAGAGAGAAGGGGAAGGAGGTGGGAAGGAAAGGAAAAAGGGCAGGGATGATGCTTGTTTGTTTTCTTTGATGAGACACAGATGAAAACACGTTTTTATTCCTACGCTTATACGTTCACCAAAGACCAATGAATCTCACTCAGTCTAATAATCGTCTGCTTCAAACCCTAAGCACTGAAAAATCAAGCTAATTCAGCAGGTAAATTCTCATTCACATTTCCTATCTGTGTATGTCTGCAACACTGGGATGTCTGCCTCTGTGTGTGTGTGTGTGTGTGTGTGTGTGTGTGTGTGTGTGTGTGTGTGTGTGTGTGTGTGTGTGTGTGTGTGTGTGTGTGTGATCAGAGGTGGATAGTGCACTTACTTGATAGAGCTCCACACGATCATCACTCTCTCTCTCTCCTACTTATGATTCAGCGAAGGTAATGGGATTCTGATGGCCTGAGAGTAACGCTTTCTCATGAGAGAATGAGATTATGTTCAATGGAGTGTGTGTGTGTGTGTGTGTGTGTGTGTGTGTGTGTGTGTGTGTGTGTGCGCGCGCGCGTGTGTGTCTATGAGCTAATAAACCCTTACTTTAGCTTATGCAAAAAACCCTACCAGAATCTGAGGCCCTGGAGCCAAGAAAGTTTAGTAATGAGCACAGCAAGGCCACCCTGAACTCAAGAGTGAATTTAGGGCAAGAAAAAGCAGACATTTAGGAAGTTTGGATCAAGAAATTTGCAATTATGGAGCATAGTAACAGGATGTCACTAGTCATGTCTGACAACTTTTGGTTGGCAGTGCTGCTAAAGAAAAATGAACTGAACGGTTTGAAATTTGTGCATCGTCAGACATTTTTCACAGATGACTTTTAAGATCATTCTATTTGTGTAGTCAGTATGACCAGCTGCTGGTAAGCTACTACAAAAAGCACATGTGGAAACATGTATTAGTTATTTGCGGTGATGCTATTGTATGTGCAGGACTATTTCTTGGCTTTGAGCAGTGACTTTGTAGAGTCTTCCTGCCAGTGCCAAGAGACTCCAGGACATTACTTAGCAAAGTCAAAAAGGTCTTGCTCATTGTCCCCTGTGATACCAAAACTTTCTCTGTATATACTTTGGAATTGCCACACTAATTCTCAGATAGGCCTACGCACTAGCTGGGAGCCTTTGGCAAAATTCTGATTCCTGGACCAGAACAGACCAAAATGTCTCCAGACACATTTATGTAGATTTAGAACCAACCAGAGTAACAACAACACGATATAGCTTTGAGGTAGACGTTGTGATAGCAGAAGTTTTACGGCTCAAAATACAGATTCAATGCAAATTCATGAGCTGTCATTGACTCATAAGTTAAGGGTATTAAATATCAACTATTGCTATTTTGCTTGCATTCGCATTAAAATGTCAACCAAATGCGGTGGCCGCAGTCAGCCAAAAGTCAAACTTAAATTTGACATCAATCTATAACTGCTGCTAAAACCACTTCATAAGCTCCTATATTTAAATCAAAATAAATACACTGACCTGAACCATATTACACAGTATAATATAAACAGTTATGACTGGCCTGATGATGAATCTGCCTGAGTTCCAGAAATGACTTTCAGAAGAAATAAAAATTGCTCCATATTCATCTGGTTTCAAGGTGAAGCCACATGAAGCACTTCCCTGTCTGTAGGCTAAATTAAGCTAAGCTGAGCTAATTTATGACCAGCTCTAGCTCGGACAGACAGCACAGTTGATATAAGTAGGTACGACAAGCCTAACTCTATTTACATAAGAATCTATTTCTCAAGAAATACTTCACATACTAATATTAACATTAACATTCCGAGAGAATTCTGTCATCCTAGTCTTTTTCGTGAAGGTCTTTAAACTCCTGGCCTGTTTATTGCTATGCCTCATACCTTCGCTTTAACACAAGACATTTTTGCCACATTATAATCTATCAGGGGAAGTGGAAACGCATGTGGTGACACACAATGACAATGTTTTCTCGAGTAGCACACTGGGCCTCTAACAAACTTGTCACAGTGATTTCCTCTTCAATAAATGAGCTAGCACAATGTGACACTCTTAAGTCTATCCACGGGAGATAGAAGCACAGACGAGGTTGACTGATAAAACAATAGTACATGCACACAAGGCACTCGCACAACCCACCCTAGAGATATGACCTGACATTTCCCACTCAGTAGTAGTGTGCCGACGAAGAGTGAGGAAGGACAAAATAACCCAGTCAGAGATGATGAATATGAAAAGCTTCTCATTGAGTCCTGCTCAGTAGATTAATGAACATATTTTCACCAAGTTGTGCTGTAGGATTTTGCCCTCTAACAAATCGCTGCATCAATAAAGCCATGCATTATGAATATAAATAGTGCAATCTAAAACGTGGCAGCGGCTAAATTAACAGGCATTTCACCCTGATTGTCATTTTATCATACAGTATGTCTCAAACACTGAGCGTTGAGGGAAAGTCAACAAAGGACAAAGCACCATCTTTGCTGAACTCCAATGAGGACGGTGGGGGGACAAGACAGGATCAACCAAAACCATGTTTTTCAGCTCAACAAGAGGAATCAAATGAAAGGGTTTATCTTTAATTATTACCATTTTCTGCATCAGGGAACTGCTCATGACGCTGTATTAACAGTCAGGCTGGAATAGATTGTCCCCAAGTATTGAGCGCTTGGAACAAAGGCAGTTAGCAGTGATTGCCTGTTAAATGGAGTTGCCATTTAAGGCAGCCAAATACTTATGAAGCACCCGGACAGGACGATCCATAGTGGCATTGATCGGCTTGCATTGGCAAGCCGGCATGAGGCTCCTCTCTCTTTAATGCCAGGGTCCAGTCAATACCACTCATACTAACCTGAATAAGGTGGGATTTCAGAAACTATTAAGTCTTCCCTCCTCGCTAATGTAGTTGGACTCTGATGAAACACCTTTTAAACGGAGAAGATATTGCCTTGGGTTTTGGGTCAGCACACACATTCTGGTGAGGTGTGTGTGCGTCTGGGTGTATACGACTGCATAGAGCTTACATCTTGTGTAAAAGGAGGATGTGAGGAAGAGTGTTCGAGACAAAGATAAAGAAAGTAAAAGAAAAGATGAGAACAAAGTGTATAAAAAAAGTGAGCGGAGTCTTGGTCCTACAATCGTTCCACCGTTCTCTATTCACTTCAAATCTGTCTCCTCTAAAGGTCATAAAGTAAAGGCCACAGGAATAAATCTAGGATTACTGTTTAAAGATAGACCTGATAATTCTGTACTGTCTCTGATACCCCTCCTCTCTTCTACTCCTGTTCCTAACAACTAACCTCAGAAATTACTTTAATCACTTTAGCCCAGGTGTTCTTTGGCCTGCCTCTATCCTTTTGGCTCCATCTATTCTTTACTCTCCCGTGCTCTGTCCTGCTCCCTATTTAACCCTGCGATTTAGATTTTTTTCCTCTGAGCTGGCTCTTCATAAAACAATGAAAGCTACTCCATTAAGTGTAGAGGGTGATAGGACACTCTCAACCGCGCTCCGGGGACCTGCACTGTCAGGCAATCAGTGCCGCTCTGACTGAGGTTCAGCTGTATCTATTAAGTGTTCTCGCTGTGCGCTGGAGAAGACTCCCCCTCAGACCTACGCCCTCCTCCACTTGCATCGATGTCTTAACCTTAACTATGACTCTGTTTATCTTCATATCATCTGACTAAATTGTTTTTTTGCTTTGAATTTTTTTTTGAGAGTGGGGTGGGGGTAGATGTGTTTGATGAAAAGATAGAATATCTGCAATTAATTGCTTGCTGAGTCACACACCCACAATGAAACGCACACATACACACAAAATAAATGTAATAGCCACTCTACCATGGCCGCGACTATTACCACAAATACTACCCAAACCACCACCACCAGTCACACACACACACACACACACACACACACACACACACACACACACACACACACACACACACACACACACACACACACACACACACGCTCAACAGCTCTGTGTTTTTTGACACCACATTAAGGCCTCGGATCAGTGGCCTATGAAATTCACCAATTACCTCGAAAGTTCTTTACGGCTTTCATTATTTTCTCCTCGTGTGAAGCAGCTGTGTTTATGCAATACATGACTGGAATACCTGAGCAGAGTTATGTGTTTGTGTTCCACATTGGAAAAAAAATGGAGAGGGACAGTCACGCGCATGCACATCCACACATTCACAACACAGCCCCTTGACACTGCTGATACCACACTAGGCTCTAGGGTACCCCACAACACATCTAGGCTCAATGACAGCTTGCCCCCGCTGTAGCACACTGCTGTAAATGGGAGTGGGCTACATGTAGGGAGTTATCATTGAGGCTGGCACCCAAATCTATGAACAGAGAGCACCACAGAGTCTACAGAGCCAAGCCGGGCCAAAACCCACATATGAAGCAGCTAGCTTCTACGACCACAGGCTAAGAAACAAAACACCAGAGTTAGATACGGTACCTGCTTTGTCAATCATACTCCCATGGTCTGCAGTGGGAGAAAACGTGCAAAAGGTAAGAAATAGGGAGAGTATTTTTTTAATGAATGCAAGCAACATCATGCAGAGCTGATATTAACAACAGGCAAGCTGGTATAAGCTAACACTGAGAATGTCTGGTGCTAGTGAAGCTTCCTTAGTGCCAAGCTGAAGCTTGACAAGTCTTTCATGTCGGGCTCATGCTGCAGTGAAAGCTGCCCTACTTTCTGATGGGGGGGAAACAGGGAGATCATAAACTGTTATTCCCCTATATATGTGTTGTCGTGCATGCACATAAGTATACATTTGTCTTTCTCTGTATGTGCTTGGGTGTTTGTTTGTGAGTTCATCAGGCTGAAATCGCACGGCTTGTGGTGACAGGGAAATGAGACTTTGTGACTCAAAGCACGGTGGGTGAATCAAATAAATCTGGCACTCATTCATTCAAAGTGACAGTGATGTCAGTATGAGACAGTGATTGACTTGACTGACATAAAAAAGCAGCACTCGTACGCACCAGCACGATTGCCTACATGCACGCACACAAAAATGTGAGAGAGATGTTTTTGATCTTAGTGAGGTTAAGAGTTTTACCTTTGATCACATAACTTTAGCGTTTCAAAGGCCATAGAAACCAACACTCCTGGGTCTGAAGTTTAGAGGCAACCTAAAAACCGTGCTCTTTTATAATTCTTTCTAGTTTGCTTCTATCCTCTCAGTTCACCCACCACCTACGTCAGTTTCCCTTGTTCGAATTCCCCAAGGTCTCTCTTTTGCCTCCAAATTCCTCTAACAGAGTGGAAAGGAGCTGCAGAGTGGGTGCCGGTGTTTCTGTGCATACCCACACGTTGACACACAGACACACATCAAACACACACGTGTTCACACAAATTCACAAAGGCTTTTACCGATGGTGCAGTGCTCTCCATTCCATCCCTGGTGACACTGGCATTTTCCGTCTTTGCAGGTGCCATGTTTGATGCAGAGCGGGTTGCAGACGCGCTGGTCACAGCCTGCGCCGGTCCAGCCCTCTTCACAGCGGCAAGCTCCACCCATGCAAACCCCATGAGTGCCACAGTCAACGGAGCACACCTCTGGAGGAGGTAAGGAAGAATTTAGTTGCAAACACCATACAGAACTGAACAGTCAATATGTAGGCTTTTTAGATGCCTGCATTCCACCAATAATATTTGTTTCATTTGCATTAAAACGTCCAGATTAAACCAGCTACATATGGATATGCAATCATTAAAATACAATTTAAAAAGTGATGATAAAAAATGTTAAAAGAAATCAGTGGTACATTTGACTTCAGTTAATATCAGTGTCAAATTATTCTGTCAAGCACCCAAATCTACATGAACAATCAAAACATAGTCAAACCTGCATCACACTAAAAACATTTCTCCATCAAACACGTCCAACTACAATCTGTGATTATGCTATTGTGAATATTGTTTATTTCCCAAGCCTCCATTATAGGCGCTGTTTGTTAGGCTCAGATGTTGAACGCAGCAACATTGCATGTGGTGAGATGTGCAATTCCACCCATGTAGTCGGAGCCCACAGAGCCAATTGAATGTACTATGTACAGATGTTTTGATGCACACTTGCTGAGGCATCCTGCAGCGTGGAGCAATGTTGTCTTTATTAAAGTTAAGCATTGCTATTCTCATAACACATGCTTGAGCTCTATTTGTGATTCTGAGGTGGAATGCATTTCCAGACTGGCATGATGCAGGGTTGCTGTGTCTCTTACAGTCGTAGCTTAACAGCTTTATTTTATTGAGATAAAGGATCAGAGGTTAAAAATTTCATTAAAAAAGAAAATCATTGAAGCATGAAGTCAGCTACTTTCAAAAGCAATATCTTCCTGTTTTTTAAACTCCATCCAGGGACACAGTTGGGAATTACAAGCCTCACCCTCCATTGTTCTTTTTTTTTTTTCCCATGCAGACATTATTTCATCTTTTATCCGGATGTATCATTATCCACTATGCAAACACACCTCATGGTAGAGAGTTGTCATTTTATTATCTCTCCTGGACAAGAATCCCCTCCAAGGAATGCATAGAATACATTTTAAAATGCTAATCATCATCTACAGTAGTCTTCCTTGCCAACTGCAGTTGAAGGTTTTCTATTTGGATCTATGAGATCAACATGTCGTGAGGAGGCTTTTACTTTTTCACTCAAAACACATCCTCTGTAGTTTAAAAATAAAATTGTGACTCTTCTCTATGCTTTTAATTAGTTGCTGGGTGTGTGTGTCTGTGTGTGTGTGTGTGTGTTTATGTGTGTGTGTGTGGGCCTAAATTTGAGGCTGTGGGCGAGGTGTGAGAGTGTCTTGTGTGTTTGCTGGCATTTGTAGATCTTTTTCGGCTTCTTTGAGAGTGCTCTTTGTTAGGTTTGGGATGCTGCTGCTGCTTTGGTTGAATATTATATTATTTAATTTGTGGTTATATGTTGTTAATCACTGTAATGTTTTTCAAAAAGTTCCTTGCCTTACACATTTGGGATTTGGAGACGAAAAAAAGCTCTCATAACTTCTGCATACTCAACCACACTATATATAAAACTAATTAGCAGTGGATCCTCAGAGAACTCAGACTATGGTGGAACACAGAGTAAAGCTCAGTGCGATGCATTTGATTGGTTCTTCAGCCGTATTTACCCATAGAACAGTCGGGCCCCATCCAATTGGGGTCACAGCTACAAAGCCCGGTGTCTGGTATGAAGGCCCCATGGCCGTGACACTGGTCTGGGCACTGGGCCCTGGGCAGCTCACAGTGGAGACCCCCCCAGCCCGGCTTACAGTGGCACTCCCCGTTCACACAGATGCCATTGTTGGAACACGTGGGATCTAGGCAATCCACTGCATTAAGACAGAGGAACACCAACGTGAAATAAGAGAAGAACTATTGAACAAACACAAGCAAATAAATGTCATTAAATATTATGAGCTTTACCGAAAGATATACTTGGATTTTTTTTTTTTTGTGTAGACAAAAAGATAATGAAATAAAAGAAAACAATACTAAACGTATTACTAAGACAATTAAAGCACACAATAAGAAACTCTTGGTTTGTAATTAGGGCAGAGCAGCCACCGTGCTCCAGTCTGAAAGAGCAGAGAGCCTGACACATTATTCGGTGTCAGCGTTTCTTCATGCATTCGTGTGTATGTGCGTATGTGCTAATACATAGGGGAGAATTTGACACTGTCAGTCTGCCAGGTTGACAGGCAGCTCTGAGTCCAAGCACTGAGTGAAAACCAATTTGACAAATTACCTCCTCCCGGCAAAGAGCCCACCCACTCCTCCGCTGGCCTCATCTCACTGCTATTTCCCGATGGCTCCCAATTTCACTCCGTCTCTTTCCTCGGCCTCTTTGTCTGACACCTCTCTTAACCCCCTCCCCCTACTCGCCCTCCTTAGGCAGGAGTGACCCCCACCCTTCCCTTTACACACATTTAGAAAAAAGCGTTCGCTCACACGTAACCCCAGCCCTCTGTTTCTGTTTGCCCGGCAGAAACGGCGGATCACAGCTATTGATTTTCATGTCACAGGCACTCCAGGTAAATTGTTTGAAGAATATCAGTGATGAATATCAGATTTGGGACCAGAAGAGAAGCTAAAAAATTGGATGAGAGGGAGATGGAAAAAAAAAAAAAGAAGAGGAGGAGAAAATGTTGACCTTTCTCTCCGACCTCTTGACTTAGCGGTTGTTGTTGGCTTTCTCCTTTCTTTCCTTTATCTTTGTTTCTCCCTTTTTCATCCTCACACCTGATACACTGAGCCCTGTTTTCTGCTTCTTTTCCAAATCCTCTCTTTCTTCATCCATATTCACCTCTCACTGCTGCCCTGACTCCCTCTTCCCATCTCTTATTCCCCCTCTTTCTCCCTCCTGCTCTCTATCATTGTAACGACAGTGAATGTGGCGGGCTGATCCTTCTTAACAAGGATCAATAGAAGCAATTTCACCCCTTAATAAAATCTCTGATGTGTTTGGATACGGTATCATACTTCATCTGTATATACGGAGGGAACGGATCCTCAGTCAGAGTGAGATTATGCTGTGATGAGACGTCTAACTGGAGGTAGAAGGAGTGTGCGTCTGGATCTAAAAGATGTGTTAGCTGCTGTGCAAGCAAGGAAAAATAAGACAGACAACACAAAAGAAGCATTCCCACATCATTGAGGATCACCACATTATTAACCCGGTCCTCTCTCACCCTCTGCGCAGCTCTGCCCTTTGTAGCCGATGGAGCAGATACAGTTGCCGTCGGTGCAGCTGCCGTGGCCGCTGCAAAGAGGGTCGATGCACTGCGTGACGGGGACATCGCACTCGGGTCCCTTCCATCCGCTGTAACACACACAGGAGCCCTTGTCGTACTGGCCGTTGCCGCTGCACAGCACAGGGCACGCCGCTGATGAATCACAGAGAGGGAGGAAGAGGTGGAATTAAACCCCAAATGAATGACAAGAAGAAAACAGCAAGCTTCTTAGAGATTCATGAAGCGCTGAAAAGATTTTGCCTCCCACCAACAGACATCTACACCCCGCCCCAACCCCACCGACACGTCTCTGCGCAGGAGGGTGAATAGAGTGGTTAAGGGGCTGGAGAATGGCAATGGCATGAAGTGTAATTACTGGCAGAGGTAACTAAACTATTCATCAAAGCTGTCTATCCCAGGTGAGCACAGAGCCAGGGAGACATTAGCTCAGGGGGGGTTGACATTCTTCATCAGTCATCTTGTCTCGTCTCCACCTCAGGCCACGCGCCATCTTAGCTCCTCCGATTCCTCCACTGGTTGGGTGGAGATGAAATGTGCCTGCTTGTCTAATTAGATGTTGGAAACGGCAGCATTTTAAAATGGAAGAAACACATTTTGTGAGCAGCCCACTACCTTTGGAGCAGTCCATGCCATGGAATCCTGGGAAGCAATGGCACACACCAGAATTACACTCTCCGTTACCATGGCAATTGCGCGGGCACTCTTGCACTGAATCTGTGAAGACAACAAAGTGAGATGGAGAGAGGGAAGGAGTGAGAAAGTTTGATAGCAACCATCAAAGCGTTCGATTAAATCGTTCATTCTTTAAGATGCTGCACATGGAGTCAAGGCGCTCCAATTCTCACAGTCACAGACAGATCAAAAAACAAATACCCCCCTCTATGATCCAGAGTATTTCTTCTTGGTGCATTTTTCATCGTGTACAGAGAACGCATTTTGAATCAGCCATTCCTTGAAAGTCTATCCGTTATCCATCCATCATTTCAGCCAACAGTGTCAGAAAATAAGCATTCCCAGGCTTCAACACCAGCATTCTCAAGAATCCTCTGCTGCTATTAAACACCTCTTCTTCCTCCTATTCTATCACTTCTCTCCTTTCTTTGACTTTTTTACTCTCAACTCGGCCCCACCAAGGTCATTAACACTTCACCAATGTGTGGTTCCTTGATGCAGCTAAACAGTTTAGTGTGACTTTTCTTTGCTCCAAGCACACATGGCATCGGTTCTCTTTGTGCATCATATCCCAATTACCAGTAAAGGAAAAAGCACGGTTCATTCTACGGGAGCATTTTTCCCCTTCCACAATGTCTCTCTTCTTTTTTCCCCTCCTCAGCCATTTCCCCCACCAGCGCCACCCCTCTTCACCCCCCCCCCTTTTTTTCTTCCAATCCTTGACTCCACTCCACCAGCACTGATGGTGAAAGATTCTTTCATTCAGCTTGATTCTTTTTTAGTCATCCCCCTCATTGCAATTGCAAATGCACCCTTCCATGTCCAAAAACATCCAATTAGCAGTGTCGCGGTGGTCTTGTTTTGGATTCATCTTTGTCGTGTTCCAGATCACATTTGAGAAAATTGAGTTGTTGTCGCTTGTTGATTTTATCCTCTTCACAGATGCACAAACACCATAGATGTGATCCTACAATCTCTTATATAACAAGCTGTGTCTTACGAATGGCTGAAAAAACTCTGGGAATATGACGGCAGTGGCAACAAATCCCTTTAAAAAGGGGAAGATTTTCCACATCAATATGTGATATGTGGAACGATAACTGCATTTGCGGACAGAGTTGTATAAAGCCTTTTGTGACCCCAGAGGGAACTGCTCAAAATCTGATAAAGTGCCTCAAGTGATGTCACTAAAGTGTCTGTTGGGATTGAAATGTACAAGTTTTAAAATGAATTTAAAGAAAAACCTTGGGGTGTGAAGTTCGAAAGAAGACTTTGGCTGAACCTCGCCTCTCATCTTTGCTTGAGGCTAGTGGCTGGAGGCTACATGTTGCACTGCGGTTAATGTAGGCAGCCGTTTCAAAATGAAGAAAAATGTATGGAATAAAAAAGGACAATATCTGTGCTTCTGCTGCTTTATTTAAAGGAAAAAAAGAAATCTTTATAATCGGTTCATGGTGTGGCTGCAAATGTCACACAGTAGGAGTATTGGACTGAATCGGTGGAGAGTTCCTCTCAGTCAGTGTCACTGGTTGCAAAAAAACAGGTCTCCAAACTTTCTTTCGGCCCAATAAACTGGTGCTTAATCTGTTTATCTCCTACAAACGCTAGCCCTGTCTTACCCATGACATTTGTGCTGAAGGAAACCGTCTCTCTCTCCCGACCGTCGTTGTAGAAGGCGAGATGCCAGGCGCCGGCGTCCAGGTACTGGACAAACACAGCCTCATTGAGCACCACAGTCTGGATGCTCCTCCTCTCCCGTGGCGACTCCACCACGCTCCACTTTTCCTTCCCATCCAGGCGCTCCATATAGTCATACTGCGGGAGGAACAAAGGCAGAAAGAGTTTCGGGTTGAATAGATGTGACGATAAAGTGCTGTTGTGGCACTTTTTAGACTTTGAAAAATGACCCAGACTTCTTGAAGACTACAAGATAGGGGAATTAAAGTTGGCTGGAAGGGGAGTATGAAGAATGGAATAGAGCGATCCTTGAGGGCTGCCATTCTTTTTGAGTTCTTGGGATTTTATCAGAAAGTTTTTTCAGTTTTCTAGTTCCTTTCTCTGATTCCTGCTGCTCAGTGGCCACATATGGACTTTAAACAGTTAAGTCGGGTCAGGCAGTGAAAGTATTATCTGAATGCAATTATACCATTCTACAAATTACATCTGCTGTTAATTGAATAGTTTTTAATTAATACGAGGCAGTAAAAGTTACATTACTGTAAAATTTAATTAGAGTGCAAATCTTAGACTAAATGAGTTTTTTTAAACTATTATAATGAATCACATATGAATTTTAAGATTTCCCATGACACGGAAAAGTATTTTTTCATCCATTTCAGCCGATCAATATGAAGATAAAAGGTCGCTAATGAAGAGAAGGATAATTCTGTGATTAGTCCATTACCCCTCAAGGTGCAGAAGATGTAGGACCTACACTTAACTTGTATTTGGTGCTATCATTTACCTGTGCGTGTGAGGGGGGAAGGCCTTTGCGGATATACACCCCAAACAGGGCGTCCTTGCTGAGGGAGATGTTGAACTTGAGGAACTGTGGTAGGCTGAGATGGAGCAGGGACCTCCAAAACACACCCGGGGGGACTTCTTGGCTCACCCGCCTCCCGACGTCGATGCTTCCTGTGTCTATGCTGCTGTTCCTGCCGGCCCACGGACCTGGAGCAAGGGGGAAAGAAACTGCATAATCTGTGATTGAAGGCTTCGACTGCCAAAGTCAATAGCTAATCATCATACTTTAGGGAAAATAATTTGCTGTAAAAAAATTCACAGCCATTGAATTGTGGAGGACGAGCACCATTAGCTCTGCAAACTGTGTGCCCCCAATTATGTTAAAATGAGTGTTGTTACATTTGACAGTAGGATGCAAAATGACACCTTTGTAGTGAAGCCTGCAGGACTGTGGACTTTTTTATTTGGGCGGAAACGAGCGAACTGATAGAACTGCTGGGTGCAGCTTTCCAAACACACTCGATGACAGGCGCTCACACAGCAAACACACAGCATCCTGCAATCAGGTCAGCCATCTAACAGCTGAATGTTTGTGCCCAGACAGAAAAAGACTGTTTGTGTATATGTGTGTGCAGAATAGTAATACATAAAAGCAACAATGAGAAGAACAGCAGCAGCATCTGGCCTAGACGGCTGGGGAACACAACAGTCCTCTCATTAATACAGGATAGACACAAAGCTGGAGCCGACACGCGCTGAGTACACGCTGCGTTTGTTACAGGGCATGATGGAGCAACCGAAAGAGGAATAGATGGAGAGCCACATAGAAAATATGAAATATATTCTTCCTGGTGTGAGGAGGTTTGGATGTTTGGGGTTGTATCAAAATGTCACATACAGCAGAAGCAATTAAAAAGCCTCGAGGAACATTGTAGTTTGGAACAAATCATTGTCCGCCTTTACTTAGTGACTTCTTTGGCACTCAACCCCGAGCAATTTTGTTCCGACTGAAGGAAATAAATATTTAAATGCACCTTTATTTCAGGATTAAATCCCCCATTTCCTAGGGACTGCTTCTCAGTGGTAAATTAATTTCATATTTTAGTGAGCATTTTCTGGGTACCGAGTGAAAAATAATCAAAACAAAGTGGCTCGAATGGATTTATTTGTATTTTGCCTTCGTCCCTCATAGGTATTACTGATTTAAATAACACTAACTATACAATGTGAATACTGTCAGCCACATCCTTCTGAGGCGACTCTCCGTTTCATGTGGTTCTTACCTCTGCCTCCAGAGGGCAGCGTGGCCACATCACTGTTGACAGGCAAGCCGGCTCCCAGTCCGTTGTTTAACACGGGGCCCTCGGATGGCTTCAGCTGCCACGTCAATCCCAGCAAGTTGATCGCTGCACACGGAGAGAACGGAGGAGACGGAGAGGATGAGGATTTTACCACAGAACTGCTTCTCATGTCTGATCCGTCATTAATGCGGCCAACAGCTCATCTTTAACATACATACGACTGCGTTTACTCTTTTGTAGGTGCGGATCAAAGTGGCAGGTAAATCTATGGAGCTAAAGCAGAGGCAGGTTTTATAAAGCCGACTATTAAAAACCACTTTTTGTTTCATCACAACCTCACAAATGAACAGCGACACCATCTCTTATTTGGAAACCTTAACACCACCTGGTGAAAAGCCGATGACAGATAGGTCTGTGAAAGGATCACTCCTTTCCCTTCACCATCTCCTTTGCTGTGTTATTATGTGATGGTGGTACAAGGCTGCTTTTTCACTCCACCCAGATGTCACTTCCCTCTTTAGCCTGTTGCCATGTCTTTCCACCCGCAGAAAAAAAAAGGTAGGTGACATGAAATAGGTCAGAAAAAAAAACTCAGTAAGAGAACGGTCCTTTCCCTTACTGTAGAAGCTTTCAGTATAGTTTTTGGTGGGGTGTTTAAATGTAATCCTTTATCCTCAGTTGGAAAAAAAAAACTGGAGATACGCTTGGGAATAGAATTGGCAGGCCTACTTTACTCAGGCACATCCACCTGCAGTGGGGTACACTAATACTGTGATTTGAGCCTTGATGAGGCTCATGGCGGCGGATGCATGATTTGTGCACAGAGCATTATTGAACACAGCGGCGCTATTCTCACATGAATCTGCATCTGAAACCTGGGAATCAGTTTCCCTCTGGTTTAAAACCATCTCCTCTCGCCCAAGGGTTGCACAATGAGGCACGGGTGTAGAAGTTGGAAGAGAATGGGACGGGGTTTTGGGAAGTGCTGTCGGGGCAAACTGATTCTCGCCCTCAATGTCCCAGCTCTCTCCCCTACCCCCTCTTTCTTTGTTTATTCCTTTTTATGTTTCCTCTCTTTCCCTTTTTCTTCTCCCCTCGCTCCTGGTCAAAGGAAAGCGCTGACACTTCGGCTGCTGCCGGCCTCCACTGTCAGCTCTTTTTTATTTTTCATCGGGGTGGGGGTGTCAGTGCTGTAGTGAATGAGCGTGCCAGAGGAGAAGGGGGAGAGAGGGAGAGAATGCAGAGAAACGACAGTGTCCTTCCTCCCACCATCTCTTTTCTTTTACATCCACCTCTTGCCATCTCCCCTCTCATCACTTTGACCTTCATGCCTCTCCTTCTTTTCTTCCTAATTCTCTCCTTTTCTTCCTTCCTTCCTTCTTATCTCTACCTGTCCCCCCTTGTAGAAAACGCAGACACGTATCTCGCATCCTCACATCCTCGTACAGATGCGGGCACACACACGAGCAGAGATGGTATCACGGGGTGCAGCTGATGGAAAGATTACCTATTGAATCAGCAAGAGAGAGTAAGCAATAGTGAGTCTATTGTGACGGTGCTCTCAATGTAGGTCATCTCAGTGAATGAATCAGACATCCCTACAGTTAACTTATTCTGCATTTCTCTTCATTGAATGTGTGTGTGTGTGTGTGTGTGTGTGTGTTGGTGTACATGTGTGGTTTTTCCCAATTGAGTTCCTTTCTTTTTTTTTTTTTTTGCGGGAGATAATGAAACCCTGACCGATAGATGGCACTCTTCCTCCTCAGCAACAGGAGCGTAAAATCCAAGGCTTTGTCAACAGGTCATTTTGCAGCAACACACAAAGAGGTAGAAACACAAAAAAGAAAGAAAGACTGAGACAAAGAGAGACACTTGTTATCATTCTCTTCACAAGCATCATCCATTTTAACAACACTTCTAAATTTGTTAGGGTGTCATTTTAGCTACAACAAAACTACTAAAATTCATGCATTGAGCTTTGTGTCGCCATAAATTGAAATATTTTCTTTTCGGATCGCAATTACCATAATTGCTATTTTCAAGCAGCAATGGAAGGTTTTATTAAACTCCACGCCAATAAATTTGAAATGAGTTGTCAGACAATCACAGTGTGAACAAGAGAGACGGTTTGACTTACTTTTTAATATCTGTCGTCTCACTTGAGTTTGTCTTACAGATACACACACACACACAACACACATGTTCACATGTATGGAAAGATCACAGAGAAGCAGCTTTAACAAGCAAATGAGCTAGATTAAAAATAGATCAGTTGCTTCACCAGGTTTTATGTAATCTTGATGCATAATTTAAAGAGCCAAAGTGCTTGCCTGTATCATCTGTGAACGAAAAGAAGCGTTTGAAATGGTGGCAGCACACGTGATCTTGTGACAAAAAAAGAAATGAAAAAAGGATGGACTGATGGATGGCTGGGGATGAGGGAGATGAAAAAGAGGAGGTGGTGGCCGGACTCATGGCGGAGGCCAAAGGTCAGGAGCTGCTGAAGAAATTGTGCAAACCTCGTCGGTGAAGGGGAGTGAAGAGAGGAACTGAAAGAATACTGGAAAAGAGAGAGAGAGAGAGAGAACTGACAGAATATTAAGGAACATATAAAATCCCCTGAGGATGAAAAGAGCAAGAAAAACAGGCTGCAGATGAGGTTGCAGAGAAGAGAGGAAGAGATGACTAAAGAGGCTCCACGGATGAAATGAGGAAGTGCGACGAAGATGTCAAGCGAGGGGGGAAAGATTTAAGGGATGAGTGGCTCAGCATCTACTGACTGGATGGCTGAGAAAAGATGGTCGTGATTCTTTTTCTGACAGTAAGTGGTCCCCAACACAAGCAATCAGACAGGAATGCAAGAGTATATAGCTTTGTGTATGTTCCGAAATATTTATAGGTCTCTGCCTTAAAGAGTTTGAATCGTTTCTGCGTGAGAGGAAGAATCGACAGAGATGGAAAAAAAAAAAAAGTGACTTTGTGGCTGAATGCGCAGAGTGTCCCCACACGGGAAAATATTGTATCATCATCATTCTGGTCTCTGGAACATGTCCCAAAAGTTCAAACCCTCCCTCCACTGTTTTCTTTCCTGTGCAGTGTTCATATATCTCACACTCATTTCTGTCCTACCTCAACCATATCATCGCCTATTTAAACAGCAGCATCTCCCACTGAACCAATTGCACTTCTTCTAATTGCACCACAGAGGCAGAAAATGGCCTCTTGCATGTTTTTACATGTAATCCCTTGCAATGGCACTGAAATCACACACACACACACACACACACACACACACACACACACACACACACACACACACACACACACACACACACACACACACACACACACACACACACACACACACACACACACACACACACACACACACACACACGCACACACACACAAGCACTTCTTCTTTGTCGTCTCCCCTGGCCATCCTGATAAATGCATATTAACTGTTGTAATTTACCACTAAATTAACAACTCTGACCTCAATTACTGTGGTAATTGTAGCCAGTCCCCTGTCCTCAGCCTGGTAGCTAATTGGTTTAGGAAGTCTTCTCCCTGTTTTCCTACCTTTCGGCCCCTCCATCCCCATCTTAAAGGCCCTCATGTAGCGAACCGGTAGATACTTTTGGTGTCCAAAAGTAACGGAGAAACAAAAAGGCAGTCATTTGGGACGACACACAACGTCTTCCTTCCTTTATGAATCACTCTCACCTTTCTCTGTGTTTTACAGCACATGGGCGAAGCGCTAATATCGGAGACAGGGAAGGAGGAAAAAGCAGCACGCCGTCTCTGGTTCTCAATATTCAGGCCATTTGGGATATTTCTTTGAATTTACCACACAATATCCACTTATGTAGTCTATAAATAAAGCAGCCTTCTCTCTCAGCTACGTTCTGAAGGCGCTGCTTGCTGAGATCATTTAGAGTCTCAGACAGAGCGACGGGGGCGGTGGTTGGCTGCTGCCCTTGGGGGTCATATGAACTGAGAGAGACAATTTATCTGCTTCTTAGTGTGTGTGTGTGTGTGTGTGTATGTGTGTGTGTGTGTATGTGCGTGCACGTGTATACGTATGTATGCTTAAAATTACATGGTTTTAACAACAGTGTGCACACCGGCACACACACACACTGCAAAACCCCCGACGGGACCTCCTCACCCAGCTGATGCAACTGAACTGTAATTGACTGCAACACAAAAGGTTATGTGAGTTGCTTGCAGCTCCTACCTGCAAAATAGTGTCTAGGGGAGAGTCAGCGGCAACTCACTCAATCATTGGATGAAATGCTTCTCTTATTGCCACTGAAATATTGAGATGGCAAAAGACAGATGTAGTTGTGAGCGCGCGCACATGTGCATGTATGTGTATGATGGGATAAATGAAAAGAGATGTGAATCTGAGTGATGTCCTCCTTTCTGAATCCTCATTTCCTTTTCAGATATCTTTGTCCTGACCCCCCCCCCCCCTTCCCCACCTACCAAACACTAACCCACCACCACATCCCCTCCATCCCTCCGTCTGCCCTCTCTTCTCCACCTCAATCTGCCTTGTCTCATCCCTTCCTACCTCGGTCCTTTCCCACTCATCGATCTGCATTAGAAACAGGATATGAGGGACTATGCTATCTTATCACAGATCAGAGAATGAGAGAGAATGAGTGAGGAGGAAAGATGAAGAAAAAGGTCCTTCTCAGGGCCAAGACAAGGAGAGACTGGAGGAAAATGAGAGAGAAGAGAGGACAGTGATTTCTTTCACTTTCCCTTCATCCATCTCCTGTGTTGAACATGAAATCGTCGAGCTTCCTATTAGTAAATGTACAAATGATGGAGGCCCAGATAAGACCGACGCTAATGAATAAATGAATGAGGAAATAAAGGAATGAAATAAGCCTGTGCACTTTGAAGCAGGCAAAATGAGCAATTAGAATCAATATCAATGAGACAGCATATTCAGAGTAAATATTTCCTACAGGACACATACAGAATCTTCAGGTATACGAGCAGAAAGTCAAGGATGACCACCGATGTTACCACGACGTAGTGTCTAAACAAGTGGACGTCCTGCTCTTCATCATCCGATCGATGCAGACGACCTGTTTATCCCTGCGGTGCAGATGGTACCGACGTTGTGCCGGGTCCTGGCCATGACCTGCCCTTTTCTTGGAATGGCAGTGTGTGGTAAGATCCTAACCTTTATCAGTACGACAGGCCCTGCTGCTGCAGACACACGCTCCACGTCTGATCCTCATGCCCAAGTTCCTGGGCATGTTCCACCATATGTCCCACCGTTCCTTCACCTCGGCACACATTCACACGCACCACAAATGAATACTGACACACACGTGCACACGTTCGTATACACAAACGCTGGCGTGAGCGACACATCCTGACCTCTAGCTGTACCACACCGGACCAGCAGAAGGGAAGTTCATGCAGAGTCAGAGGGGATTTTGGGGTCAAGGAGCCGGGTTTGGATAACAGCCACATGGTGAGACCTGCAGGTCTGACACAATTCAAACTGACATGTTCAAGGGCTCATTTGTACAAGGACTTCTAATTTATCTGTGGCTTCTAAACAGTAGAGAAATAAACAAAAGTAATGCTAAAAATATTTAGATACAATAAGAAACTCATTTCAATTTTCTTATCATTTGTCTATCACCAGATGCATATGCTGTAGCAGCGGTCCCCAAACTCTGGGCCCTCAAAGTGTTGCAAAAATCCAATGAGACAGGCCTCTATTAATTTGATAGGAAAGAGGAGAATAAAATAATTACCTACAACATCATGTGACTTTAATGATTCCTCATATCATTTTCTCCTCTCAGGATCTCAAAATATTAATAAAATGAAAAAACCCAAAGAGGGGAAATGACTCTTTATTGAACGTCTTCTACACATGAATGAAATGAGAAACTGGCCGGGTAAGGCAACGGTTCGACAAATAATTAAAATTAAAGGGAAGCGCTGAAATATTTCTCCTACAAAATATATTTTTTCAATAAAATTTGAAGCTACAACGCTGCAAGTGTTTCAGATGAAACAATTAAAGAATTCACAAAAAATACTAATATTTATGCTGTAATAATATCGAGTCAAATTAAGCTATTGTCTGTATTTTCCTTTTAAATATCCGACATAATTCATTCCTCTAATGTTTTTGACTCACACTGGAATTCATCAAGCATGAATAAAACAAAATTTCATTAACTAAGTAAGTAAGTGTCCACAAAAATGTTATTATAAATTATATTATTATTTAATTGTTGGGGCGGACTTCTCTTTTTTATTTTATTTTTTCATTTTAAATTCCACCCTTTCTTGTATATGTTATTTCAGCTTCCTGTGGATTCTTTCACTCTCCAGTGCATCACCTTTCAGATTTAGACCAACTTGTAGAAAACACAAATAACCTTGATTGGAATAACACAGTGTTTCAGATGAGCTATATGTCTGTGGACAGTAAATATCATTAACATGTCATTAAGCAGCGAGCAGTGTTATGAATGCAGTGAAGTGAGACACTTAGAGCCGAGGAGAATGGCCAGTAAGCGATTGTGATCAGTCTGGAACAGTGAGACAGCGATGATGGATGGAAAGTGGTTGGCTCAGAGGCATGAAGGTCACACTCGATGACAGTGAGTGTGTGTGTATATGTGTGTGTGTGTGTGTGTGTATGTGTGAGTTTGTTTAATCAACAGAAAGGGGGAGCTGAGATTATGAGTAAAAATACCTTGGATGTGTGTGTGTGTGTGTGTCTGTGTGTGTGTGCACGCTCTCATTCATCAGTGGTGACAATATTGCACGGAGTATGCTGCTGCGCACGACAAATTCAACCATCTCACACACACACACACACACACACACACACACACACACACACACACACACACACACACACACACACACACACACACACACACACACACACACATGCACACACATTCACACACAACACCCCTGCAAAGGTGACACAAGCAAGTTTACTCCTAGCAGTCAAGGACACACCTGTGTGCGCATGTGTGTGTGTGTGTGTGTGTGTGTGTGTGTGTGTGTTTGACCGTCCACCTGGACACCACTGGCCTGAATTGTCCCCGATATCTCGCCCGAGCATCAAACCAGCCCCGTCTCTCCTTGCTAACACATCTCATCTCTCTCCCTGTCGGTCTTCCCTTCTGTCCTCTGAGGTTTACGTTCTTCTTCTCGTTTCATCCTGTCTAACATCTCCTGTCACCATCCCCCTGTTCTTGTCCTCCACTGTTCTTTGTCCTCTCCTCTCCCTGTCACACTCCCTCTGTTCTCTGCTTACTGTGATCAATTAGGAGACATTAGTCCCACAGATATAGCAGGTGACAGAACCTCAGGAGGCCACGCTCTCCTTCATCTCCCCTTCTTTTGCCTCCCCTCAATTTCTCCTCTCCACACCTGGCTGTCCTGTCACTCCTGCTCCTCCTCCCCATCAACCTCCCTTCTTTTCTTGGAGAGTGCAAACAACAGACCCCCCCAATCAATCTCAGGATTTGATCCCATACCTGGCCGACAGTGACATATCAGCCTCAGCCCTCCTCTCCTGCTTCTCTCCAGTCCTCTATCCTCCTTCCCCTCTCCCCTTAATGTTCTGGCTACATGCTGACAGTGACACATCTCCCTTCTTCCCCTCTGCCCTCTCTGCTCAAACTCTTTTCCACCCCTTTCTTTTTCCGTTCCCTTTGCCTTCCTCTATCTCACTCTCTCCAGGTTGCCGTTCACAATGACGGACCTGTCTTCTCTCCTGTATGCCAACCGTTCACCTGTATCCTAGCAACCACATCTCCTTTGGCTCTGATGCTCCATGTGGAGCAAGCAAACAAGATGCCGGGAAATGAAGAGCAAGCACTCTTGTTTATCCTCGTCCCTCCAACCGTTCAGTCATTCCTTCACATGTAAAGAGGAGGCCATACTCCACTGGAGTTGGGGAAATTGTTTGACTCAAAATGCACCTGTCTGCCCTCACATGCATATAAACATTCCCTCATCCATATAAGCACACGTTTTCCTAAAGAAACAGACACAAACATGTGAGTGTTCTCCACGCAGTACATTTATGAGTATGTGCTCATCTCATCTCATCTCATCTGAATGGCTCCGTTCTAACAGCTGGATACAGTGAATTCAAAGGGACGTTGTCTGTCGTGTTCCTGGGGCATGCTGAGTTTTGAAAGCTTAGTGTGCATGCATGTGTGTGTGTGTGTGTGTGTGTGATTGCATGTGTGTTTGTCTGAATAGTTTCTTCTTTCATGATCCTGAGGAATAATAAAAAGAAACATCATTTATAGGTGGACACACCCTTGCATCCTCGCAATCAGACAGATCTTTTACATTGTTCTCAGGGAAGGAGTACTTATACACACTTATACACACACACACACACACACACACACACACACACACACACACACACACACACACACACACACACACACACACACACACACACACACACACACACACACACACACACACACACACACACAGTCAAAAGTGCTGTTCATGCACTTGTGTCCTGGTGTAATTTATGAGCGGGCTCCTGGGCGGATGCCTCAGTGGGGTCCTCTTCACGCTGCATAGCTCTGGGTGCTCTGCGCATTACCCCCAGTGGTCAGGAGCTCTCACATACACCTCCACAGCACATCAACGAGACACTACAACCAGGATGAGCAGTGAACCCCCACAACTGAACCTGACTGCGTGATTAACGCTACAGAAATCTGGGTAAACACAGGGGTTTCAGGCTGGCGGCGCTGCTACAGCTCTGTTCAGCACAGAGAAAAAATCACAGCTAAAGCTGAAGGGGGGCCCGACCGTTAGCAAAAGTAATAATAACAATATAGCTTCATTCCAGCCTTGTTCAGCTTACCGAATTACAGTCAGATACACAATTACGTTTGGTGGTAAAGAACTGATGTTTACAGTACAGTGAACGTAAAGAAAGAGAAGCTTAAAAGGGAATTTATTATCGAATCCTTGCACTCGCTCATATAATTCCATTCAATAGTTGCAGTATTACAGAGTGTATTCCCACCATATAAAGACAGCAAGATTATCTGTGTTAGTTTTTTGTTAGCTTTAAATATACATGAAATGTGGTTCTTTTTATTGCAACTAACAAGCTGTGTGGTGGTTTCTGCTGCTGCGTTACAACAAGAAGGTGGACTGAATGTTTCTGTGTGAAGATTCCACGTTTTCCCTGTGTTTGCGTGGATGCCCTCCTGGTTCCCTCCACACTCTGAAGGAGTGATTTTATATTAGATATGATCCTGAATGGTATTGTCAGTCCTGTGATGATGGTCACCTGTCCACGGTTTACCTCGCCTCTCACCTAGTGTCGCCTCTTCTGTGTCCTAACAAATGATAAGCGGATGAATGGACTTACACGCTAATGTTACCAATCTTTACAACAGACAGGACAATCTATATCTGGTCAGTACAAGTACAGTAGTATACTGAGTAGTACCTGTCCTAGCGCTAATGGTGGGAAACGTGACAAAGGGACCAACTGTGGTCTCAGAAGAGACACATTTTTTAGATAGTGTTCAACTTTTCATTGTTAACTTACATCAACTTAGAATCATTCTTAATTACTATCTATCTATCTATCTATCTATCTATCTATCTATCTATCTATCTATCTATCTATCTATCTATCTATCTATCTATCTATCTATCTATCTATCTATCTATCTATCTATCTATCTATCTATCTATCTATCTATCTATCTATCTATCTATCTATCTATCCCATATACACACACATATATCTGATAATGGTACATTAATAATCCATGGAGAGGTGGAGGAAAGAAGGTTGCTCCTTCTGCTGATGCCACTATTTCCTAATATCCCACCATCTGTTGACTCTGGTCTCTTGGGTAAGAGGCCAGTCAAGGGCTCAGTGACACATCTGCCTCCTCACACACACACACACACACACACACACACACACACACACACACACACACACACACACACACACACACACACACACACACACACACACACACACACACACACACACACACACACACACACACACACACACACACACAGAAGTCTTTTGTCCAGTGAATGAGGTCAAGCAGGAATAAATTCCACACCCACACTCTGTAAGTAACATTTTCTCTTTCCCTCACACGGCTCTACCTGTGGCCACACAGCCATCAGGATCTCAGCCTCAGCTTTTCAGCCAGCGGTCTCCACTGAATGTCTGCCTTTAGATGAACTGAATGCACAACATGAGCGTCTTGAGAGATCAGCCACTTTCCTGGTGGTTCTATTAGGATTTGTACATTGACAGACTCAAACAGGAAGCTGTGGAAGCTGTTGATGTATCATCATGTACGTCTGAAAGGCTGTTTTCTTATGCTGAGCGGAGGCCAGGACTCCTGCTGGGTCTTATTTTGATGGCAACGGTGACAAAGCTCGCACCTCGGGAATCTGCTTCATGCTAATAACTGCCAACAAACAGGCTAGCCAACTTGAAATTAAGGAGACACTTGAGTGTGGGTAAGCATGTGTTCCTACAAAGATGGCTCTGACATTTTATCGTCCATTTGAATTTTTAACTCCCCATTAAAAGAAATCGAAATGCCATCATTATGAATAATACTAGGTCTGTGCTCACCGATAAAGTAGGACAGTAGGATGGCCAGCAGGGTAGCAGCTGCGATGGCTGTCACTGCGGCACATTTCCAGCTGCAGTACTTGGACGGCTTCTTTAGTTTGAAGGCTGAGCGGGAGAAGGTGTTTCTGGGTAGCAGGCGAGGAGGTGGCGAGTACACCGTTCCCGAGGTTAGAGGATACCCGGGGGAGGAGCTACTGAAGAGAGGGGTGGTCCCTGATGATGTCTTGAACAAGAAGTGCCTGAGAAACACAGGAGAGAAAAGGTCATTGTTATGTGCATGAAAAGAGGACATCAGTTCTGGTGCTGGAATAACAGGTAAAGGGAATAAAGTTTTGGTAGCTGGGAAGCAGACACACCAATCCACCACCCACAGGGTCACATATGCGCCAGTTTCTGTCCAATTTCTTTGTCAGATGAACCTTTCCTGACATATGGGTTGGAACTGATTGTGTGTCTGATTTAGCCTGTTCCAGGCCAAGGTCTGTTTTTAACCTCCACCTGCTTTCCACCATTTTTTTCTCCTTCCCTCGCTTTTCTCTTTGTATCCTACTGGCAATGCCTTATTTCTGTTTTCCGTGGCTGCAGATGATTGCCACTGTTCTCCTTTCCTGTTCTCACTGACACTTTTTTCTCCAGAGGGGGTAATAGAAGGATTTTAATCATCACCTTGCTCATAATTCCCTTTATCCTTTACTGTCGCTGCACCTGCTCACCCGTCATATGTCCTTTGCCGCTCTCCCTTCCTTCTTCCTCCAGATGACCAAACTTTTGAGAATGTGTTTGAAGCAACATCAAAGTCAGAGTAAAAAATATAAAAGACTGTTTTTTGAAGAAACTTTATAGGGAAAAAGTAAAAAAAAAACAAAAAAACCCACAACTTTTTTGAGCATCCCTTCCAACACACAGTGAGAAGCTGCCCCCCATTCCGACAACAGGTGGTATGACAGAAGAAAGCCCTCAGGTAAGTGTGACAGATCAGAGGCAAGGTCACACCGCTGGCTCAAAGATGACTGGGGAGAAGAGAGTTTTGTCTTCTTGTATTTCTGGAACCTTCTGGTTTGTGTGCTTGTGATTGTGTGAAGAAACGGACATGCTTGTCTTTCTGAGAGTTTCTGACCTTGGTGGTGAAATAATTTTTAAGGAGAGGGTATTTTATTGATGGACGAATGAATGGTATTTTATCTAGTCTAGACTTTAGTAAAATGCTGGTTGAGGATTGGGGTCTTCTCTCAAGTTTGATACATGAAACACTTTGATGTGTACACTTAAGTTTCTTTTTTTGTGGTTAACATTTTTCACAGTAAGTTGTAAAAAGGTCAGTTGATCATACTGGAATGTAAGTAAATCATTATAACAATAGTAATAAATAATTAGACAAGGAAACGATGCATGCACAACACAAATCAGCAGAAATCTTGGCCATAAGGTTCTGACTCAAATCCAAAGTTTTAAAATTAAGTTGTAAATGTCGTGTCAGAGTCATAAACAAGACAATCTGGAGTAAGTATAGAGCCATTGTTAAGCTACCTACTTAGGCTACTCAGACTCCAACAACATAGAGAATGCTAATGTTAGGCATCTCCAATCGCTTAATGATTTTACAAGTAATTTAGGCTTCTAATCTTAGATACCAAAATATACCGTACTGGCATTTTGAAAGGCTCATTGATTTAAAGTTAATTATTTGCTGCTAGCTCTTAGCTAATATTGGCTTAAATGTCATCCCATTAAGACGAGGAGGAGAGAAAATGATGTTTAGAGCGGGAATGCAACATCTTAGTTTTGCACTGGGGATTTAGTTAGATCAAACCTGAGGGGATAATGATAAGACAAATCAAGAAAGCTGTAGTGAGTTATATTTTGTTTCTGCCCAGTTTAAATGGCATGTATGTTAAGATGTTTTAAAATAGCAAGAAATAGAAAGAGAGAGTTACATTTTTCCCCCTCATTTAGTAGAGGTGTATAGAAAGTACACATCTCCACTCATGACAGGTTGTGACTTTTGTTTACGTACTCGACCAAACCATATGTGTAATACTACCCAAACTTTATTCCTTTCTATGAATTAAATTAAATGATTATTATTACTATTATTATTATTACTATTGGGAACATATTGGGTTTGTGGCCCTAGCCAATAACTTTGTGAGATTGGACTAAAAACTAAACAACAAACTATAGGAAGTAGCAAACTGCTGCCTCTGTGTCATTCCTTCCTATTTCTGTGAATATTTAAAGGATATATAAAGAGCTATAACTGTATGTGTGTGTGTGTGTGTGTGTGTGTGTGTGTGTGTGTGTGTGTGTGTGTGTGTGTGAGAGAGAGATCAAAATTCGCACAAATTCCAGCAATAAGGCACCTCTTGGCAGGGTTTTGTGGAGGTGTTGGTGTACTTATTTTTACTGTACAACGTCACTGCTGTGAAACAATCTGAAAATAAAATTTTGTTTCTCTGATTCACTGCTGTTGTTGCAAACATGTTGTTCCCCCTTTTCTTGCTGCTTGCTTGAGCTTTTTTGAGATGGGGAGTCCAAATCCCACTCATTCTTCAGAAGAGAAAAATACTGTTTGTATATAATATGTGTGTATCCTTGGCTCAACATCCTTCTATTGAATTTCTTGAAAATTAGGCCAGTATTTTTTAAATCCCCAATCCTCCTTAAAAATAAACAAACCAGAGCATGTACATATGCTCCCCGGCTGAAGTATTAAAAAAGTAATTCCCAAGCACAAATTTTTCTTGCAGCGTAAAACAAAAAGAGTCAGAAGTTACCACCTTCGTGATTCAAAGTAACAGCAGTAAGTCACAGCTGCAGCTGAATGTGAGGATTGCTATTCAAATAACGCTTAACTGCACTTTTCTGTGTGATCTTTTGTTCTTTCTGATATATCTAATAAGCGCTGATTCGTAACAGGACATCTTTACACGTGTCTGCTTGTCTAGAAACAGTTGGTAAAAACAGGTGATGTGCTCATGGCATAAAGATTCGGTTTGGGAGTTCTGTTCCACTCTCTATCAATTATTCAGCCAGTCTGTGTTTTGTTTCTCTTATACTCTCATCATCTCATGCCACTGATTGTTAGCTTTAATTTCCTGCAGGAGTCTCTCCTCTCCTCCACCACCTTTTCTGTTCTTATACTTCCCCTTCACCTGTCAGGTACTCTGCATGACACCAAGAAAAATTGGGGAAAAAGAAGAACAGAAAAAAAACAACAACTAACTTCTCGACAGGCAGACGCTGAAAGAGTGTGGGGATGTGGCACAGAGAGAAACAAGAGGTTATTGTCTAAAAATACCAGCCTCTCAGTGTCACACCCATCAATTTTAATGTGCATGCATAAATCTACCAGCTCCCAAATGCAAGAATGCACATTGTATGCATGTGTGCGCCCGCCCGCACACACACACACACACACACACACACACACACACACACACACACACACACACACACACACACACACACACACACACACACACACACACACACACACACACACACACACACACACACACACACACACACACACACACACTTCAAGGTCAACTGGCATGTGTCTTTGCTTCAACTCATTTTCACAGCCAATGACGCTCTCTGTGATGGCAAGGCCAGCAGTAATTAATTACAATCCCCCTAATGTGTGAGTGAATTCAAGGAGCGTGTGAGCTGGTGAATTACACGTATTTCATTCGACACAACATCTGCGATTTAATGTGCGAGTATGTATTTGTACGTGGGCACTGGATTCATTTGATTCCCTGGCTTTGTTGTTTGTGTGCAAAAGCTCGCTGTGGAATGGGAATATGTCTATGGACCATAATAATTATGAGCAGAAATGGTAAGTGTCTAATGTGCTCTGGAGAGGTAATTGACATTGATTTATGTTGCAAAGGACTATGGAGGGGTTCTAGCATGGCTGGCAGCCGGCAATCACAACTCTATCATTAGGCTGTGTTGTGTGTTTGTTTTCTGTGTGCTTGTGTACATGTGTCTGTGTATGTTTGTGTGCATTTATGTGTGACTATTGGGGACTTCTGACAATGGTCCAGCATGGAAAAGTCACACATAATTAGAGAAAGCTGACAGAGACCCTGTTCATCTCCTGAGAAGCCGGTAGCAGAGGCACCCCCTCCCCAAGTCTAACCATTGCTGTCTTGCTGTCATGCATCCTGTCTCCCACGTACAACACACACACACACACACACACACACACACACACACACACACACACACACACACACACACACACACACACACACACACACACACACACACACACACACACACACACACACACACACACACACACACACACACACACACACTAACTCAGCCACTGAGACATCTTTGCCCACACTCAGACACAGGTCTCCAACAACCCACAAAAACTAAGGAGCGACGTGGGCGTCCTGCCATTAGATCGCCCCTTAAAGAATATGAAACATTTCATTTGCATTGTGTTGGAGCAAAAGGTAACATGAGAGAAGGGCGGAGGATGGCGAGAGGCGCTATAGTTTAGACGACAGACAGGCAGAAAGAGAGGGGGAGGATTTTTTTTTTTCACTCCATTCCAACCCTGTTTCCCATTGAGAGAAAAGAGGACCTGGACAATTAACCACAGAACAGAGAGCATGCTGGGTAATTAGCAAGAAGTCAAAGCTTGCATTCCCCTTGAGCGAACGAACAGACGCACATTTACAAGCGCATAAACACACACTCTTCATTTCCTAAGCTCTCACAAACATGTGGTTGCTTAGGATAGCACTCTGAGAATCATCATCAGAGGTAGGGAACAATTAACGGAGGTCGGCTCAGTATGGGGTTGACTGAAAAACGGTGCAATCTGAGAATGAAACAAAGGGCTCAGGGAGTGGAGGATGCTCAAGTATGGCGTCATGAGAATTGTTCTCTGCTATAAATGTACAAAACAATAACAGGCAGATGGATGCGGTATAATGGGCATTAATTTCATTCGCTGTGTGAAGTAGGACATGGGACACTTCTGGAGCTGAGAGATAAAAAGGCAAATACAAAGGCATCAGATTAAGCATCCAGATTTCAAGAGATCGTGGTATTCTTTACGCTAAAGACGCATTACACCTGAGTGACACGCTGGAGTTTGGGATGTTAAGCCAAAAAAAAAAAAAAATTTGTATGGAATTTACTTGATACTTTAAGTATATTTGTTCCAGGATTCCCTGCATTGTTTTTTTTTTTTTTTGTGCTCTGCCCCCACCCCCCAACCCCCAAAAAAGAAAACTACCACTGCTGACATCTGAGGAATCAATTAAATTTTTATTAAATGTAATATCAAGCTTATTAAGCTTTAGGGAAAATGAGCTGTGGCGGTGTATTGTGAGGCAAAGGCCACATATTGAACAAGTAAGTCTGCTGTTAAAATCATTAAGTAGATGAGATGGATCGGAACTGAATGAACACTTGCCTCCCAGTAATTAATCAGTGCAGCGTGTCGGCTGAAATTATTTTGATAATCACCAGGTGGACTGAATGTTCTATCCGGCAGAATCTGCTTCAGTTCAAAGTTCATATCACAGCCCAGCCCGTGTGTGTTCGATCATTTTTAGTTTGTTTGCATATGAAACCCTCAGACTTACACAGCCGGACTGACAGATGAGGAGAAAAGTATTTTCCATGACAAGCTCACTGTTATGCTTTTGGTTATTCTGCCAGATTGCTAGATGTGATCTGTTACTGAAATTCTACTACTACTGAAGGGAACCATTGTTCACTACCTGGGGACTGAGCTGTGTGTAGTTGTGCTCGTCGTTGGCACACACAACTCCTGTCTTGAAAAACAGTCAGAGCAGAAGTGCCATGTTTAGATTTTCTCTTGTAACATTTCTACATTCTGACTTCGAAAAATGACCAGCTCGCTGTTTGAATGATGTCCTTACTTTTGTCTGAAAAGGGAGATTGATTTTCAACTTATTAGTCAAATCTATTGACAACGATGACCTATATTGCTTGGAAAATTTTCCCACGATGACATCCCTGTAGGAGTTACTCCATCAGACTCAGACAGGTAATATAACAGATGTGCTGATCCAGAATGTTATAATTTATAGGGCTCAGGAAAGATTTATATTGTAACACTGTTACACACAAATGAGTAAGATCCACCTGTAGCTGAAGCTGTGTTGCTTCAGTCGGCTGTCAAATTGATTCAAATGCTGCTGAGCTACATCCTGAAGAAAACCACTATTAGTAAATCATTCTTTGACTTGACCAATTTACTTCATTACACTAACAATGATAGTAATGTAATCGTAAAATCTAAGGGGCAGTTTCCATTGTGAAGAAGTCATATAGTGGGTGTCGGACTGTTTTGGGACTAATTGCTTTCAAGTACAAAAAAATAATGTGGAAAGTGAGGTTAAAGAGTGCATTTTTATTACAAATTTGTCTTATTTTTTGGTGTAGAAGTTCCTTACAGGTGTTACTTTTGATCCTCTTTTGATGACATTTCTATATTTGATATAAATAGCGACTACAGGCCTGTCTTTACCCGTATTTTTTTTTCTTTTTTGGTGATGTCACACAATGATAAATGGGTTCTAATTCTCATTTCTAGTGACCTAATACCAGATGTTGTGTTTACAATATTTTTGTTTTAATGTCAGGTATACCATTAATAAACCCTGCATGGTATTATGGATTTACCACATGCATATGACAGGAATTGCGGCACCTCTACTTTCTCCCTCCACCTCCTGTGGTTCTCACAGGTAGCATCACTGATTCTGTTCCCACAGTAATGCATTTGAAAGTAATGTATTATACCCCCCCCCCCCACACACACACACACTAACCCACTCTCTGCTGTGTCTTCCAGACAAATTGAGATGCTGAGACCCACTCAGTGATCTTATTTCCTTCCTAGAACTGTGGTCCATAGAAGAGAGAGCGGGGGGTTGGGGGTGGGGGTGCAAAGGAATGTTTGAAGATCACAGACAGATTGAACCCGACACCAGCTATTCAACGGGCCGATAGGAAATCAGATTTTTTTATATAATGCTAAAGAATATGCAGATGTGTGCATACTGTAACACACACACACACACACACACACACACACACACACACACACACACACACACACACACACACACACACACACACACACACACACACACACACATTTTCTAGAATTTAATCCAACCCTAAACGTGACCTCATCCACTGACTAATATTTGGTCCCAACAGTTGATGAGGTCTGAAATTGTTCTCAAGTCTGTGTGTGTGTTTATGTGTGTGAATGTATGTGCTGTGGGCAACATAGGCTACACACTCACATGCACACACACGCACACACACACAGACACACACACACACACACGCACACACACACACACACACACACACACACACACACACACACACACACACACACACACACACACACACACACACACACACACACACACACACACACACGGAGTGGCATCAGCCATCTACAGTCATTTATCACACAATGGTAAATGTATCCATGTTCGACGGGTACCAATCTCCCTGCTCTGCCTTTCTATCTTCTCTCAAACACACTCCCCAAAACAATCTTCTTCAATCACCACCTCTCTCCATTCCTCTCCCTCTCTCCCTCTTTATCTCTCCCTTCTCTACCGTAAACCATCCCTTTCCATTTCCTCCCACTCTCGCTCTGCCAACTTATATTTCTCTGCTATATCACCCCTTCCCTCGCCTGCTTCTATCTCTCTCTTTCTCTGCCAGTCATTCAGGCCCTGGGGTGTTCTTAGGTGATCAATCTTCATCCTCTCAGCGCTGTCACACTATCAGGTCAAGCAAAACACACACACACACACACACACACACACACACACACACACACACACACACACACACACACACACACACACACACACACACACACGCATGCACATTTGCTATAACCAGTGGACAGCAGATGATGATGTTTACATACGATTACAGTGGGGAGCGGCCACTGTAAAGACAGCACACATGCTTGGATGCCAATATGCACACAAATTCACACAATCACGTGGCTTCTGTCTGGTTTGTGCACGTGTGCTCATCATCTTCTAACTGCTGGTTATAATGAGATGGAGGATGGGCCCTGCCATCGCAGGGATAGTGTGACTCTCTTGCTATGCTTGGCTGGCTCTAACCCAGCCACAAGCTCCAGCAGCTCCAGCCAGCCCACCCAACCTCCTCCATCGCCCAGCACACAGACAGGAGGGCCCAATATGGGCTGGAGGATGGAGGTGGAAATTCTGCTCTGGGCTCCATTCACTGTGACAGGCTCTGAGCCATGCCCAACCCCACCACCTGAACATGACTAAATACTGGCAATGCATTGGGCTCAACAGCGTGTGTGTGTCTGTGTGTGTGTGTGTGTCTGTCTGCCTGTCTGTCTTTCTGTGTACATTGTTTTGTTAAAATCTGTAAAGATGGCATGCATAACACCTTCTGTGACAAGTGGATTCATAACTTTATTTTTGTAGCTCAAACTTCACCAAAGATGTCCTCAGACTATGTTGAGACATAAGCATCACCATGGGAACGCAGATCTAGATAAACAAGTTTTACTACAAATAGATTTTATTCAAAGTTTAGATTTCTTGGTTTAGCACCATACTTCTTAGCCATTGTGCAAACTCATGGGTTAAAGGAGGATTTGGCAGGCGGTGGACCCCTGAAAAGCTAGTGGGGCAGCCAGAACGTCATTAAAATAATTAATCGCATAATTAAAATTTGTAATAAATAAAAATACTGACAACACTCCTAAACCAAATGATTTAACTATTTGGTGCTCAGATGATCATCGATATTGCTCCCTGTGCTTAAAAATGTGTTAAATGTATATAAAATCAGCAGAACATATGTGAAAGATATCAAATATTGATTTTAATATTTTGATGCTGCTAGAATGACAAACATAAATATTTTCAATAAAAATTTAATCAAGAACAACCTTTGAAGTTGAAAAAAAATTAAAGAGTATTATAAGATATTAAAATAATTATAATATTATATACAGAAACATACATTTAAAAATATATGTACGCCTAACACAACTCCTTTTTCTTGATAAAAATAACTGTATTTCTGCCCATAGTTTTTTGTATTCCACTTATCCAACAGATCCTTGCTGAGACCCTGTTGACTTGTGGATGTGTGTTTAGTGCCATTATTATATCGTTAATTTTAGACAATCCTCTTTCACAGTCAGGGCTGATAACAGCAAGTGATTTCACTTCTTGTTGCAGTTTCAAAAGCCCGTTAATAAAAGGATTTCATGGATCCTCTTTGAAAACTGACAACAGGAAAGCTGATATGAGTTCATATATGTCACTGCCACACACCACTCATCCTCTTGTTAGCTCTGCATGTGCTAGCTGGTGCAATTAGTCACATAAAAGTTAAAGGTGGGGCCTTGGGGTGACAATTTGAATGACAGAATGTTGAAAAACACAATAAATGAGATGACTTGATTTCATTAAATGAGAAACTGGGCATCAAATCCCTTTTTTTATTTATCGAAGGTGTCAGAATGCTGACCCGGACTATTTCGGCCCATTTTGGCCTCTGTGCAAACCACTGCAGTGCATCAGCAGAGGTGAGGCATAGATCTGAGATCAGAGGGGCTGAATTAAACATGGCCGGGACTCATTAATACTGCACAGGGCCGGCACTCTAGGGAACCTATGCAGGACCGAAAGAGCTGGAAGCCCCATTGCCCAGCAGGAGAAACACAACTACAGCCTGCAGAGTAAATGCTCAGAGAGCAAAGTGAGCATGCTAGCAAGCATGTAGGCAGCGAACCTCTCCCTGCATGCCTCATGAATAGTAATACCCTGCATGAATGCTCTGTTTGCCTGTTAAGTGTTCTTTGTGTACTGGCAAACGCACAAGTGTAGACTGTGTGAAATGGTTTGTATTTCCTGCTCCCTCACTTTAGGTTACGTGCATAATAGCTTTGACATGTGGAAACTTTTGTATACGCTGCACTTGAAGATGAGGTAGAGAATGCATTTGAGTAGAACACACTTAAATCAGAGGTCAGAAGCAATTTTCCTCTCAGTTAGGCGGCTGGCTTGGAATGATGGAGGGGAGCCTCTCAGTGACACTCATAATGCATTTGTTCAGTGAACTAGAAAGCGTAGCTTTCATCAAATGGCACATTTATTTGTTATTCTTACGTTTTGATTTTTCATACAACAACTGACATATGCAAAAAGTCTGTTGGTCTCCTGGAAAGAAATCAGTCGAAGTGCTCACTGTTGCTTAACAGTCTTAAATCTTGAATTTTCTTTTTGTAGGAGGATTGTTGGAAATAGACAGTTGCTGTAGAAAATAAATTTCTAACTGGTCTCACATATTTTAACTGTATAACTACTCATTACCATTCTTTATTGATTCATATTGTTATTTTTGTTCAGTTTTAGACTGTATGAAATCCGGATATTTAATGTGTCTACTTCTAGACCTTCCTGGGAAATAAAAACAATGCCTTGGGTTATTTTTACACATTTCATTGCCCTTACATGAGATGTACCTAATCATTATCAGATGAAAACAGGTTGAATCATTTGCAGCTTTGCACGAAGTGTCTGGTCTGAGGATGATTGTTTCAGAAATACAACCATGCATGGAAATTGCTTTGATTTGCAATGAATAGGTTGGCAGCGTTTGGACTGAACGATCGCTGACTGTTGGCTTTATTGGATAAAACTGAGAGTCTCGCCAGTCATCTTGAGGAAAACTTACCAAGGGATATTTTGATTTGTCTTTTGCCCTATACTGATATAGCTCACAATCTTCCGGGTCATAGTACACACAATAATGTTCCACCTCCCTGGCAAAACAGGCAAGACACCGGTAGAGCACTTGACCTCAGATTCCACCTCAGCAACAGGACACAAAACTGCTGCTCACACCAACCAATGAACAGAACATTTAGACTGTAATGTCAACGCTTGTCTATACTAGATTGTTTCCTCTTTTCTGTGGACAAAATAAAGATAAAAGTTAATGTAGTTAGTTCTGTCTTTTCATGTCAACAATTTTACATGTTCATTTAGTCTTACTAACTTTTCAATGACATTGGTGTCAAGTCCTCTCATTTTAGTCTTGGAATTAAAGCTTTTCAGCAAATCTTTTTCATAGATTTTGTAATGATGTAATGACTTGTGAATAATGTGCCTGATTTTTATGTAACCAGGTTCAAATTGGTGTTTTTTGACACTTTGCACTGACATTGTAGGAGTTGGCTGTGGGACGACCAAAAGGGACGCCTCCCTTTAGCTGACAAATGCAGTTCTCAATGAGCCTGAGCGAGTAAGCAGCTATGAACCTGAGCTAAACTCTCCTCTGCTCTTCTTTTCTCTTGTGGAGTTTGCGGTACCATCACTCTGTGCTCACAGTAGAAGCAATAAGTCTCTGACCTTTCATTCATTACTATTGATTACGTAAGACCTATTCCACTGCTGTGCTTACTGTAAGTGGCTTTAGATATCAATAGCAGGTAAACATTAACTGAAAGCCAGAATAAAACATTAGAGCAAACCCATTTCTTCTGACCTGGTCTCCAGTGGGACATTACTGTTGAGGACCCAGCTGTCTTGCAGCTGGACTGACTCTGGGGTGGTAGGCCCATCTCCAGTGCCCGGAGCAGGGGCATGAATGGGATTCCGTCCGCCCCTCATGGTGTTTCTGTTCAGGCTGTTGGCAGACTGGTGGGATAAAGTGTGGTGGTTGTGTGGAGGGGGTAGCGGAGGCCGTAGTGTGGACTGACTGTGGTGGTTGGCAGCCCCTAGAAGCAGACAAGAACACACAGGATTGTTGATGTCAAAAAGACAACAGGAAGTGAAGGATTTCATTCCAAAATCCGCACATTGTACTGTGAGACACGAGTATTATTTGATGTCTGATGTTTATTTGTCAGCAGGCCAAAGGAGTAAAACCTTTCCAGCTAGAAAATAACTCCATTAACATTCCATTATGTGCCACCGTGTGTCAGCAATCACTTTGTCGGAGAAGGTGTCATATTTTCCAAAAATGGTCAATAAAATATTCAAGAGTGAAATTCCAGTCAAATTGCAAAAAATGTATTGTTTTCACATTTTTCTTCCACATCTTATTTTTAGCCAATTCTTTTTCTATTATTCTCTGATATCTTTTTTTACAACACAATAAAAGTGTGTGCGTTTGCGTGTGTGTGTATGTGAGTGTGTGTGTGTGTGTGTGTGTTTGTGAGCTGTATCAGAGCACTCTGCACAGTGTGTGCCCACATCTCTCGCTCTCCGACTTTGAGGGAACATATCAGCTAGAAACCAATGCAGGCTCTTCCAACACTGAGCTAATGGACTGTTGAGTGAGATAGCTGAAAAGCAAACCCGGATGACTCAGACAAGAAAACCCGTTCACACAACAACTTTCTCTCTCTCTTTTTCTGTAGAACAGTGAGGGATTCGAGCCCTACTGGAGTGTGTGTTTGATTTCACAGAGAAATCAATAAACCAAAAGCTATACAGAATAGAAGAGCCTGACACGGTTAAATCACTCTTGTACATTTGCATAAATATTGTTGACAGGTGCATGTACTTGATGCACAGCTGATGAGAAAGACATCAAGTCTGCATGTTTAAAAAAAACACACGACTGTCCACACATTTGTTCAAATGCCGTCCGAATAGAAGAGTTAGAATGATTAAAAAAGCACACACTCATTGATGTTACATTGGGTTTTGAAATGTGGCTTTACAACGCACTTTGATTTTCTTTGTTTCTTTCATCAATACTCAAAACTGCACTTTCATTATTATTTGCCATTTCTGAGCATGGAATGCTTCACCATGATTTTATTTGTTTCACTTTGTCTTTCTTGTACTGATCAAAAAACGGCAGAAGTGTGTGAAGGGACACGTATGTGTGGGGTGAAGCCAACAAAAGCAGCTGTTTTATCGAGCTGCGCATTCACACTTGCCCTCCACTTGCCATTTTCTCTTGAAGTAGTTACAAAAAGAAACAGTGCAGAAGAGGAAGATGGCGCCATCTGAATTCATCTCAATCTCTTGTCTGCTTCTCTGCTTTGATTTTTGATATTTGTCAGGAACCTTACATACAAACACAAGTCAAGACAGAGCATGAATGCAGATGGCTAGACAACCTGATTCTAGGCATACAGCATATTTATAGCACAAGATGTATGTTGACTTTCCCTCTTTGTCTCTCTTTCTCTCTCTCCCTTCCTTCCTTCTCGATTGGTGTTTCGAGCAGATAGGGGGCACAGCGTTCCCCTGGAACTCTAGCCGAAATGGCGAGCCGTTTGTAATGTGACCTGATTCCGCTGCACCGCTACTGGGACGCAGGTGTCACCCACATGGCACCAAAGAACAGATGCTCACGAAAGGAGAGAAGAAGGGATGGAGATGAGAGAAATATGGAGGGGCTTGTCCTCTGCCACGCAGGAAAGATTCAAAAC
Source organism: Antennarius striatus (assembly GCF_040054535.1). NCBI lineage: Eukaryota > Metazoa > Chordata > Actinopteri > Lophiiformes > Antennariidae > Antennarius > Antennarius striatus. The sequence goes on along the minus strand of NC_090785.1, from coordinate 17,079,161 downwards.
ATCTGTTTGTACATGCAAAGACGCTCCTGGGAGCAGACACATACATGCATACACACACACACACATGCACGCACGCACACACACACACACAAACATACTGTATATGCAGCTGCACACCCGCAAGAAAAAACCAGTCATACATCACAAATGCACGGTAAATGAATAAAGCAATATTTAACCTCCACACAGACTTCTTTTTATTTCTCTTTCATTCGGCTTTATTTGAGTTTTGTGTGCATCCACTGGTTAAATGTAAAGCACTCAGAGATAAACCTTGATTGTTACAGGTATATTTTAGACACTTTTGACGGGAATTCTCTGTAATGTTCTAATAAATGTAAAACAGCTCTGACTACACCCTATCTGCATAAACACCACTATCTGACAGTGACATATACCAGAAAGAAAATATTTGCACAAACACACATGTAGAGACAAGCAGGTAGAGCAAAGTGAAATTAAAGTAGGTATTCCTTGCACTCACTCACCGCCACGCTGTTTAAATTCTCTGTACAGAAATGCACGCATTTTACCTTTATTCACTTTCCTCCCATAAATATTGAACTGTTTCTTTCATTCAAATTCAGATGAATAATATATAATGTGCCATATATGGAATATGGAAAGAGGAATACATGTTTTTCTATGGTCTTATTTTTCTGCAAATTGCCTTGGTCTGAGTGCAGAAGTATCTGCAAGTGTGTGTTTCTTTGCATATACTGTATTTGTGTGCAAAAAATGCCACAGGTAGAGTATATTTTTTTAACAATCAAGCCCATTGTTACACAGATTTGTATCCTGCCATATCACAGACTCAAAAGTACTTCTTCTTCTTCTTCTTTTCCTTTTGGCTTTTCCCTTCAGGGGTCGCCACAGCCAATCAATTGCCTCCATCTAGCCCTGTCCTTTGCATCCTCTTCTCTCACACCAACTACCTTCATGTCCTCTTTCACTACATCCATAAACCTCCTCTTTGGTCTTCCTCTAGGCCTCCTGCCTGGCAGTTTAAAGCTCAGCATCCTTCTACCAATATATTCACTATCTCTCCTCTGGACATGTCCAAACCATCTCAGTCTGGCCTCTCTGACTTTATCTCCAAAACCTCTAACATGTGCTGTCCCTCTGATGTACTCATTCCTGATCCTATCCTTCCTGGTCACTCCCAAAGAGAACCTCAGCATCTTCATCTCTGCTACCTCCAGCTCTGTCTCCTGTCTTTTCCTCAGTGACACTGTCTCTAGACCAAACAACATCGCTGGTCTCACCACAGTTTTGTACACCTTTCCTTTCATTCTAGCTGAAACTCTTCTATCACACATCACACCTGACACTTTCCTCCACCCGTTCCATCCTGCCTGGACACGCTTCTTCACCTCTTTTCCACACTCTCCATTGCTCTGGACTGTTGACCCTCAGTACTTAAAATCCTCCACCTTCTTGATCTCTTCTCCCTGTAACCTCACTCTTCCACTTGGGTCCCTCTCATTCACACACATACTGTATACTCTGTCTTACTGCGGCTAACCTTCATTCCTCTCCTTTCCAGGACAAACCTCCACCTCTCTAGCTTCTCCTCCACCACTTCCCTGCTATTGCAAAAGTACATTTTGCAATAAACATTTTACATCACTAGACAATGTCAGGAAAATGAAAATGCTGGAAATTCTCTGATCTCGACCATCATAATAGTCATGCCGTGTACATTCTGCTGAAATACCACATTTAGGAAATTATTTGAGCTTTCTTTAATTATAGAATCAACATTTGGAGAAAAATGTATACTGACTCATTACTAATGTTTACTCTCCAAACATTAACTCTAAATAAATCGATTAAGGGTCACAAAACCTTTACTATTCTTAAATAATGGCTGAAAAATATTTATGATCAGAAACAAATTGCTTTCTTTTATCTCTCCTCCAACGCAGTAGAGTAATCTCAAAGAAATTCCTCCTCATGTAGCCTTCAAATCCATAAAGAGAATCCTTAGAGCTCACCAGAGAAAAAGCAAACACACTGAAGTAAAAGGCAGTTTTCAGGTATGCATAGAAATCAGAAGAAAAATGTCTGAAAAACCTCTGAAACAGAGGTGTGTGCAGTATTGACTAACCAGAGGTGAACGTTTTCAACAAATCATGACAGGAGGCAGTTAGACAAAGCCTAAATTTCTAAAGCACAACCATCAGGTAGGCTAATGGGAGCAACTATTTTACCAGGAGCCCAGTCTGATAAAAGACAGGACATGCTGTGATGAAATAGAGCAATTAGGGAGCGGCCAAGCAAATCATATTGTTTTTCACTTTATCTTTTTCCTCTTTTCTTTCCTCTCTCATTCACTCGCCAGTGTGAATAAACAGCGATCCTGAAAAGATTTTCTCACAATCCCTCTGTTCTGTTGTCACAGCTACTTTTGCAGAGAAGCTCAGAGCCTTTATGACCACTGTTGAAGCCTGACACGCTTTGTTCTGTCCAAGGTCCCCTGCGACTAAAGAGGGGGAACTGTAGCCGTAAACTGGTGCGTTTGGCTCAAAATCCTGGAAGTTTGCTGTGTACGCCAATTCAAATGAGCCTCATTTAGCAGAGAGGAATTAGCCTGCCTGCTAGCTCTGTTAAACACTCAGAAGTCAGTGAGAGACGGGGGCTAACGACAATGTGTACATGTGTGTGTGTGTGTGTGTGTGTGTGTGTGTGTGTGTGTGTGTGTGTGTGTTTGGGCTCTCAGCAGAAGCCAGCTGTACCAGTTTGTATGGATGGTTGGGCATAATTTTATTGACTTGCTCTGTGGTTAACGGAGAAAAAGTTGCAGGGACAAGGATGCATCAACATGTGTGTGTGTGTGTGTGTGTGCAGTACAAAAATGCTCATTCAGCAATTAAAAAGGGATCATTGCATGGCTATGGTCCGACTCCTCATTTTCTGCTGTCTGTCTGTCCTCCTGACTCCCTTCGTCAGTCCATTGTTACTTCACACTCCGTACCGTCACCTTTTCTGTCCGTATTTAAAACAAAACGCTCTGCTATTTTTCTGCACCTACTCTCTGAGCTAATTGCTATGCTATAGGTATATTCCCATGTTCCCTCAGTTCACATGTCCTCTGTCACAGAATGTCACATGCTCCTCATTTATCATTCTTGTCAGAGCCGTGAGCCTGAGCACAGCGGTGGTGAAGGTAAGACACACATGTGAGCGCACACATGCTGAAAAGAGGAACTTTGTTTGAGCTTTATTATAGACCGGTGTACATGCAAACACACACTAGGACAAACTGGAAATAACACACAATAACACATACACAAGCTGCCTCTGCCTTGGCTAGCCATCTCTGTCTAATTAGGAGGCAATAATCCGCTAGAGAAGAGTCATCAAATTCATCCAAAACAGCCTGGATGAGCAGAAATACACGTGTGCACTTCACTCACATGCAGACACAGATGCATGTAAATGTACACGCAGGCAGAAAATCATGCCAGGGTTCACCACTACACAAGCACCATTAGGAGGGACAACATTAGTGCAATGGAAGGCCATGCATCTTTATGTGCCTTTGTTTCTGTAGATTTGTTTCAACACGGCCATTAAACATTTAAAGCCTCAGCAGTGACTTGAGGTGCCTTCGCTGGCAGCAGATAGCTAGCCACTTTAGAGGAGGCTCGGGCTAAAAATAGCAGAGCATTCCCCATGCATAATGAATGGCCAGAGACAGCGCTAACGCTAGCTCTTTCCAGGAGTGATCTGCTACGCTCCGTTTGGCCGTCTCAGCTCTCCCGGCGTTCCACAGAGCATTCCCAGACAGGTGCTCCGAGCCAGACAGTATTCCCATATAAACACTTGCAGACCCAATTCCCAGTAAATCCTCAGCAACAGCGTTCCGTTCCTATTCACCTGTCAGGCTTCAGTAAGAACACAAGTCATGTCTGTCCACCTGTTAGCTTAGGTAATGGTGGACTACTTTACAGGAACACACACATGGAAGCAGCATGTGGCTTCCTGCAGGATTATCACGAGGTGGTCAGTTTCTGCCTGGCTAAGTAGGGTTCATTTCCTGCCCAGCATCCTTTCTCTGCAGGACCACATGAAACACACGTTCAGGCAGGCATGCAATCTCACAACACTTGCATAAACAGTCATTGGCTATAGGTGTTTTATATCGTGTGGCCTATCCTGTGTGTACTACAAGCCTGTGAGTGTTTATACAGTGCCAGCCTGCCACTCTAAACTCATTTAGGTCGATTTTAATGGTTGGCGAAAGCCAAGCACTCTCTCTGCACCCATTAGATCAGCAGTCCTGGCTGGAAAACGTGGCAATTTGCAAATTTTATCTCAGTGTTCTCCTGACATACAGCTATCTCTCTTTCACCCTCCAAGCTCTCACAAGATTACCCCATTTCATTCACAATACCCTTTTTTCTCTTTGACTCCATACGTCTCGTCGTCCCTTTGAGTCGCATTCTCCATCTATTTTTACCGCTGCACTTTGGATGCGTTTTTTTTCCTTCATCCTTCTTCTTTTTGATTTTTTCATGCAAGATGTCTCATTAAACAACTTCAAAAGTTAAAAGTTTTGCCTTTTCTATCTCTGCTCCCATTTGCCTCTTTGCGCCTCTTTCCTGCTTCTCATTGTTGGGCTTTCCCCCCACATCTTTGTTTTGTTTTTTTGGTCTCCGTCTCTGCGATTTCATGCTCAGCAGAGACTGTAAGAAGCCCCAGAACAGAAACTGTGGGTGTATGTGAACAAGAATGAGAGCGAGTGTGCCTGCGAGCCCCACTCTCCCTCTTTACCAGCGTCTGCCATTAGGGTGTCAGTGGCAGAGTGAATTTATTTGCTGTGTGGTTACTGGGCTAATGATTGATGTTGCCCCAGCAAACAGTAAACCAATTAGAAGGCTGATGTAACGTCATTTTAAAAGCCTCCTAATCATGTTGCTCTTGAACCTGGGACCCGGGCCTTCCCTAATGAAGATTTATACTGGATCAAAGGAGAGCCTAACGCCATTAACAATAGATTGTATTCCACCAAAAATCACATTAGGACTTCTCTGCCCACCCCCTCTCCTCCCATCAGGCCCCTGCTAAATATATCTACTGATTACAAGTACAGCTGCATGGAGGAATGGGGAAAAGGGAGAAGAGTGGGAAAAAGAGGCAGGAAGGGACAGAGAGTGCAGAGAGAGTTGGCTCACAGAAGTTGATTGTTAAGAATAAATGTATATGCTGATGAACAATCTCTTCTCTCTTGTATTTCTGTGTGTGTGTGTGTGTGTGTGTGTGTGTGTGTGTGTGTGTGTGTGTGTGTGTGTGTGTGTGTGTGTGTGTGTGTGTGTGAGGCTGAAGAATTGTTGCAAGGTGCTGACATAAGCACACGGGGCGTGTAACAGCCAACAAGAGACTGTCCAATGATAACAGAAAGCTTAGACCCCAGATGTAGTATACTAAGGAATTTGTACTGCAGGGTTTGTTTGTATCTACATGAGGTCAGTTTGTCTCTTGTGTGTATTTTTGATCTTACTTCCTACTTCCACTCCAGCCAAGAACATTCCATTGGTTCAAGGACACAATGAACCATACACACACCCCCACGCAGACACACATTAGGTCTGAAGGTTGTAAAAAAATAGGGATGTGCTGATGATATAATCCTCCATTGATGTCCATTCCTGAGATCTCTTCATATTCGCTGAGTATCTGCAGATTTGTCTGTTTGTGTCATCGATGATACTGTTGGACTTCCCACTCAACCTTCGTATGATTTGATTTTAAATATTTGTGCCTTTGTGCTATGTCTTGTCTTAAGAAAACCTCTCTCCCCCACAAAGTAGCATGTCTTTGCCATCTAGTATGTCTTTGCTATCATGCTTCTCCTGCCAACACTTAAAATTCACTTTCTGCGGGATTATTAATGTCATATGGAAAACAAGCACAATCACACCTACTCACTGGAAACCAATCTGAGCTCTGTAGTCTGTGAGGGTTGCTTTCACTTGCGTCATTGTTTTCTGGCAACCGTTGACAAAGGTGGAGGGATTACTTTTAAATATGTGATATCTATAAAATATTACCATTGCCAGCTTAGAATTATAATTTTTTTGCTTATGGGAGCAACATAAGAAGATGGATAACAGAGAGAGATTCTTGAAAAATAGATATTTTTTTATAACTTTGTAAGATGTAGTATCCGATTTTGACTGTTAAAAACATGCAGATGAATTTTAAATGAATCTCTTTTAAAAAACTATAATATCCACGATTAACCATAATTACAATCCCCGTCAATCCCTATCTGTACATCCGGCCTATTCTAACTCCCTGCATCAGACACAGCAGCAGGGTCATTTCCCCTATTCTCGTTCATACGCCACTGTAATTATCTCTCATATGTCGTTTCTGGAAGCAAACACAGGGGTTTCCTCTTGGGGGCCTGGGTTCCAGTGATCAAGTTTAGCTCAATTTCCACTGAGCAGTACCAGATCTACTCTACTTGGTTTCCTATTAGGTAAAATGGACCTGGTGAGGATGTATTTATTTATTTTTAGCACCACCTCTTATGCAGCTTAAAGCAAGCTGCGCAGGTGAACATGAGAATGTAAGACGGGTATGTTGGGTTGAAGACTACTTCACATTTGTGTCACAAGACGTCCCTTTACCCTTAAGAGATACTGCACTGTAATGAAAAATGAACTGCAGAAAAAAAATTGAGACCAAGTTGAGGTATTTCATTCATTCAGGTTCAGTTGGTGCCACACATTTGAAATATGAATTAATATAGAATATATAAGTAATGTATCTTAAGTTCTTGTGTTGATCATAAGTTAACATATTTTCCAGTAAAACATTGATTTTTTTACTTATTTTTGAGTATAATCGTGAAATATGAAACATTCTTTTAGTACTACTGTATATAGGCTTTTATACCTAATCCTGAGAGAAGTTCAAGCATTCAACTATATGGGAATGAGAGAAAAAAAAAGTTTTTGACTGGAGAGGTACTTTAAAACTTCTTGGTTTGATTCCCAGACCTGCTAACCAGGGTTGAGCCAGGTACTCGTTTCAGACAAGTATCCGTGTACGAGCATGATAAGAGTAAAACTCGCCAATGCTCGTGCTCGTTCATTCATTCATTCATTTTCCTAACTGCTTCATCCACTTTCGCGGGTCACGGGGAGCTGGAGCCTATCCCAGCTGGCATAGCTGAAGGAAAATCCTCAGAATTGGCTGTCTTCACGCTCTGTGATTGGCCAGTCACACACAGTGCCTGCCCCTCCCTACAGAGACACTACAGGGACACTCTGCCCCACTCTCGCGCACACACAGACATTGACTGATGTCTCTGTGCGTGGCTTCACTGTAGCTCATGTTGCTCTCCTTAGGTGTTCTTCAGCTTGCCTCTATTTCGGTCTACTTAAGGTTACTTGGTGAACTTGTTTATTGTTTTGTTTTTTTGCACGTACGCAGTGCATTTGACCAGACACTGCTGAAAACTGTTTGTGTCGCATCAGTCATTGTCTCCACTCCAGTGTTTTTTTTTTTAACCTGCTTTCTATTAGTTTGACACTTTCTCACTTCAGTTCAAATTAATAATTTCTATACTGTATATATATTTTAACAGTTACATAGCGCGCACACGCACAAACACACACACACGCACGCGCACACACACACACACACACACCTTAATAAACTTTGTTTAACTTTATGTGAAAAAAAATGGCAAGAGCGTTAGGTGGTTAAATCAAATACAACTGGAAAAAAACAGTTTCATTATAAAAAGAAAAAGAAAAAAGAAAAAAAATTAGAAAGTTGTGGTGAGTATGACAATTCTTGTTCATGCATTTCAATTTTGAAGCTGTTCTGTAAATAATTTTAGAATAAACAATAAATATGGTAACTTCTGATCGATCCGTATCAATTTCAGACTTAAAATAATGTACCAACCATTTCCAGTTAAAATCACACTCACTTCCGGATTAAGCCCTGCCCATTCTGAGTACAGATACGGATACAGATAATTTAGATGGCTGAACAGATACACATACAGGTAGTGGTGTACTCACTCATCCATACCGCAAATGAACCTCACATATTTGCGCATCAAAGTTCGTGACTTCATCTCATCGTGGCTTTTTGGTAGGCAGTCACATGATACCGTACACACAGTCTATTGGCTGACAGCATCTGGAAGTGCGCTTGGTTCCGTGAGACTCGGACTTATGTGAAACACAAAAGTGCTTTAAACAGTTGATAAGAGGGTGGGAAAAAGGTAATACAGATACAAGGTGGTGGAATGTCAATATGGGGAGGGTCTTAAACGTATAAATTACTGTAATTAACAAGCTAAATAGTTTGTCGTTCTACTGCGGAATTCCGTGTGGTTCCTGGAACGCATTAACCGCAAAGAATGAGGGCAAGCTGTACTGTGATCAGAAGAATAAAAGAAAGGTAAAAATAAATGGCTCTAGGAACGAGATAAGACATGAAATTAAAGGAATGGATTACTGGCATTTTACTCAGCAATGACTAAATTACATCAGGAAATAGACACATGATGTATGACAGAGTGAACAAAATGAATGAAAGGAAAAAAGGGTGAATGATTGGACAGCTCTCTTACCAGTGGAGGAGGGCTGGGCACGGAGCATGTATGAGTCATCCGGATGGGGCTCCAGGTGAGAGTGGTTGGAGTTTTTCTCCAACAGGGGCACCTGGCATTCCCTGATTGGTGGAGACGGGCCAGGGGAGGGGTGGTGGGGGGCAGACGAGGAGGACGGGAGGGACGGAGGGAGCAGTGAGGAGGAAGAGGTTGGAGGGAGTGGGCGACCTGAATGATGGAGGGAGAGGGAAAGAGAGGGGAAAAGGAGAGGATGGGGCCGTTAGACAAAACAGATGGCAATGATTGACAGATATGGGGGCCTGGTCTGAGGCAGGTTCCCATGGATACTGAAAAATCCAGAATGCCATGAACCATTTAAAAAGTCAATTCACACACAACATTGAATTAACAAAAATTAAAACCTAATCTATGAATTCTGCAGTCATGAAAATCGCTGGTTTAGTCTGTCCAGATATTCAGATCAGCTGTTGATGAGATTTTTGATAGATAGATAGATAGATAGATAGATACATGCACTGACTTCTTTTTTGTTTAGACTTAAAAACCTGGATTAGAATATAAGAAAACCCACAAAGCAAACTTGACTCGAGAAACAGGCCCCACTTCATAACATGCTTGAATACAGATAAATGTTTGCAGACACTAGATAGTCTCCATTTAGAGATACTGTAAATTCATGCAAAAGGTCCACAGATATAAAATCTGAATGAGTGACATATTCAATGATTCCATGAACTGTGTAACAAAGAAGTGATACCCATTTGACTTTAATGCCAACCTCCTTTAGCTACATCAAGGCTATTTATCCTTTCGAAGCATAACATATAGAAATATTCCTTAAAACTTTTTTATGTTCAACAATTATCTTCATGACTTATTTAACAAATTTTCTAATTTAACTATATTACAACAACAATCAAAGTGGCTTTTATTCCCGCTATTCAACTCACGATCATGTTTAACTATGAATCGACTCTGGTGTGTGTGTGTGTGTGTGTGTGTTTTAGTCCACAGTATAATATGGATCCACAGTGCACTGGAGTTTCCCCTCCTCATGCCCTTACTCAATTGGGATATGCTCCAGCTCTCCGCGACCCGCTACAGCGGAAAAGCAGTTTGGAGGATGAATGAATAAATGAATGAATATAAAGGTAATATGTTAATTACTTTGTTTATGTTAATACAGTCATTATTCGATGCTAATTCTAACTACTTGTAGTACCTGGCTAACCCAGTAATCTTCTGGTAACCTACCCAACCAAACCAATGCTAACAAACTAATGGGCAGGTGAGACTAATGTAATGCTACAGAAGTTAATCTATAATGATGCTAATGATGATGAGGTAATGAGATGACACATTGAACTAATGATGCAGCAACACTGCTAAATAACTCTTTAAAAAACTGCCAAAGAGAGCCTAAAACTGTTTCCCAAAACCAAGGAATGTCAGAATCATTTGACCAACCAGCACTTCATCCAACCTTCTCTCATATAGGGACCACCAAATATTAATATTAATATTATGCAAAAATTCACCTCTAGCACAATAACCATACACAGCAAAATACAGATAAAACTTTATGTCCCTTGTAAGACACCATCAAGTACATACACATTACTAACACAAAAAGTCAGTTAATTAGCAACACTTTATACATAGTATTAAAACATTTACAAATGTCTACATATAGACTCATTTTTATTTTATTTTTCCTTATCAAAGCTGGCCAGCTTCCAGAGATTCTTGGCAGGCCTCACACACCCCCCCCCTAACATGTTCTCACATATTTTTCTCATGTTTTTTTCACATTAGTATTCTCATACACCCAGGGATTTTAGTTACAGCCAAAACCAACCTGGTCCAAAGTAATATAGCATTGGAAGAAAGAAAAAGAATAGTACTGAATTGTCTTGTTGACAGAAATCCGGCATGCAGTGAAAGAAAATACAGTAGGTGAGCCATGGGCGGGATCTAAACCAAAACAAGTGAAAGCTGAAGGGTCAGAAACAGGTGAGCAGGAGCCAACATGAAGGATAGACAGCTGTAGCTGAGCAAGATCACAAATGAGTTAAAGGAAGGAAATATTCAGAGAAACCAGAGCATGACTAGGGCAAGGTACAGAACACAAAGTAAAAGAATTTGATCTGAGTTTCATACCTGACATACAATCAACAGCAGTGCAACAATCCTGGTACATATCCAATTTTGATTATGGGAACACAGGAACAGTCAAACCATAGTAAACACTTGAGGGGTGGGTCACTCGACTTCAGGACATTCAAGAGGGAGGAGGCAAATGGAAATGAAAAACACGTGTGGAGTAGACTGATGGAAATATATAGTGGTTTTGGATGACATTAAAGCTGTATGAACATGGACTTTGGTCTCCATAGGGGCAATGAGTTGATGACAGTGGGACTGAATTCAATGCATGTTCAACTGTCACATGGGAACAAAAAGAAGTTACAAATAAATCATTACAAAACATAAAAAACAAGAAAAAAATTTATGAGTAATCAATATAGGACTGATGGAACCAAGCAATTCAACTGAGGTTAAACTAAAACCAAATTCATAATTACCAGGATGAGCTAAATCACCAAAATCCAATCTCCTGGACTTATCAAGTATCAGTCACACAAAAATAAAAAACACCATTTCCTCATTGTTTGCAGAAGTAGTGTTGCTGATCTGTGATTTGCGCAGTATGACACTGTGGAAGGGAGGAGTTATGAGGTTCATAAAATATCAGAGGTATTGGACAGTTATTGATGAGGTGGTGAATAAATGTGACAGTTGTGCTCAAAGCAGCATGAGGAATTAATAAAAACACCGATAGGGCACAGTCTCGTATTAGAAGGGCCAAATGCACATCTTGTTTTCAACTATGTAGTTATGTTAAAGCCAGTACAGTAATCCCTTGCTTATTCCTGCTTCAAGATGCACAGCTTCACTACATTGCGGCCTTTTAGTAGGTAGTCACGTCATACCGGACGCGCATGCTATTGGCTGACGACATCCGTGTGTGTATGCTGCGTTCCGGCTCGAAGTAATCCTTCGACTTTTCTTGAATACAAAGGTGCTTTAAACAGTGTATAAGAGTGTGGGAAAAGGTAATGCAGATAGAAAGTGGTTTAATATCAGAATGGGGAGGATTTATAAATGTTTAAATTACCGTAAATAATAAGAAATACTTTGTCGCTTTATCACTAAATTTCTTTTTTCACGGATGGTCCTGGAACGCATAAACAGTGAGTAACGAGGGACTACTGTACATGGTAAAATGATATGTTTGTGATAGTTGACTGTACAGTCATGAAAGCTACACCATCAAAAGATTTGGGAGATTAAACTTGTCAAAGGTACAGTATAACCAGACAAGTACATGGTTTGGCATACCAGAAGAAAAAGGTTTTGGTAATGGATCTAATGGATCAGCTTTGTAAATTTTTATTTATTTATTTTTCAGTAATTTCTTTGTTTTAATCGACATCGACAACAACTCCTACAACAGTTAAGAATCAACAAGAGATTTGGGGGCGTTTATCATCCCCAGTCTCAAAGAGCAATTGAGAAACTTAATGGGAGTCTCAGAGCTGACTTTAAGATTTGTGCCAGCTCAAAGTTAAACTGAGCAGATGCTCGGCTGCGTGTGTTAATGAGCTATCACATACAACCTACCAGAAACACACATTTAATTCCAAAAAATAATAAAAAAGCAAAACAGACAATGCATGTCAGTGCTGCATTGAGGGTACTCCATAAAGACCAAGGATGACCAAGGCTCTGCTGATGATACACCCAAATCTGACCTGTGTGATGACCTGTGGAAGTAGGAGGTCATCATACCAGCTCAGGTTCAGTATACATTTAAGTGAATGATAAAAGTCCTGAATGGGTTCACAAAATGCATATTTATAATCATAAAATAAGTAATAACCACTTTATTCCCCTCAGAAATAATAAAAATATATCCATATTTAATCAACAGAAGACGTGGGAAATAGATTAATGCAGGCCGACCATCCTCTAGTGTCCTGGATTGTTGACTACTTGACCTCCAGACTAGTTTGTGGGCCTGCAACACTGTGTCTGACACTGTGGTCAGCAACACTGAGGTGCCACAAGGGACTGTTCTCTTTTCTTTTCTCTTTACCCTTTACACCACAGACTTCAATTACTGCACGGAGACCTGTTATCTCCAAAAGTTTCCTGATGACACAGGGTTGGTTTGATGTATCAGTAAGTGTGATGAGACAGAGTACAGGGTTGTAGTGGGCACCTTTGCAATGTGAAGTGAGAAAAAAAAAAAAGGCTCTAATATAGCAAAGACAAAGGAACTGGTGGTGGACTTGAAGAGGATGAAGGGACAGGTAACCCCTGTCACCATTCAGGGGGTCAGTATTGACTTTGTCAATCCTGACAGTAGAATGAACTGGGGGAAGCACACGGACCCTCTACAAGAAGAGCCAAGGTTATCTTTTTCCTGAAGAGGCTGTGGTTTAACATCTGCACCAACATGCTGAGGATGTTCTACCAGTCCGTGGTCTCCAGTGCTTTCCTCTACACTGTGGTGTGCTGGGGCAGTGGTCTGAGGGTGGTGGACACAAACAGACTGGACACACTGATCCACTGGGCTGGTGATATCGCTGGGGTGGTGCTGGACGAGAGGATATTGTCCAAGATAGGGTCATATTGTACAATGAGTGCCACCCACCGATGGGAGACTGGAGTTTATTCAGTAGTAGATGACCTGTAAATACACCACTGAGTGCCTGAGGCAATCCTTCTGCCTGTGGCCATCAAACTGTACAACTACTCACTCTGACAGTCAGACGGTGGGGGGGAGATAAGGAGGAGGAGGAGGGGAAGGAATGAAAACAGACACCTGCACCTGTATGTACCAGCATATACTTTTAGATTCTTTTATTTACTGTCTTATTTATTCCAACTTCTTCCGTTTTTCTTTTCTCTCATACTTTCTGGAACAGTCTGACTGTACAAAAAGTAATTTCCCCATCAGGAATCAATAAAATACTCTGATACTGATTAATTAATTACTGGAAGTGTACAGTACAAATACAACTGCACTTGTGCTCCCAATAAAATCTAATGCAATCCAGTCTAATGTTAAATTATGAGATGTTAGTGAGTCTAAAATATAAGCCACATGGGTCAAATAGTATAATATTCTGTCAAAGTCGATAAAGCCAAAACATTTACAAACAATGAAATGGCTGTTACATATTTTTGAGGTTATGAAATCAAGCATTAAAAGACAAACTAAAAAAACCATCTTTCACATCCGTGAGTAAAATGGTTGTCCCTACATTGTGTGATCTGCTAATTTAAAATGTTATACACAACAATGGCATCACACATTTCAGAGGTCAATATTCACGAAGGAAAAGTAAAATCAGAAATACCAGCTCAAATGTTACGCAAGAAAATAGTTTAAGGATTTTACCTTTATTTCAACAGTTGAGGGTAAAAAAGGTTCAAAACAGTAATACCAGTTGTCAGATGAAATTCACACTTTACCGACTTCTACTTTAAAAACCTCTTCAACCCCTTCCTCAGAATTTACACCGATTCTTGATCCAATAGTTACCCTAATTATCACAATAACATCTGACATTAAAATTGAAACTCGGGGTTACAAAATGAAAGAAATAATACTTTACTCTGGAGGTAATGACAATGATTGACTACCAGGACTAGACAGGCAGTTCACCCAGTGCGCGTATGATAAAGCACCAGACAGGTAACTCTGTCTGACCAGTTTAATGATTAAACAGTTAACCACTGCTGTTGCCATGCAATCGGACTGACTGTTCCATTGACAGCCTGGATGGATAGAGTTAGTGCAACAACATATATTTTTCCACAACAAAGTTCTAATCTGTATGGTAATTATGACAAAGCTGATTATAACCATCAGTGGGATTGGACAAGAGATGCATTATGCAAACTTAAAACTAATCCCTTAGCTACGTTCAAGATTGCAGTCAAATCTAAACAAAAAGGGCTTGTGAAAAATTTTTTTTTTTCTATCCTTGCTTCGTTGTAGCACCAACCGGGCTGCATCTGGCTCAACTCAGACTGGAGTCTGGCCAGAAGGATGCATTTGCTACGACAAGGTAAGATGGAATATCTCAATTGCTGGGAGATCAGACATTGAAATTTCAAGGGTTCCACGCACACAAACATCTTTCAGCTACACAACAGATTGTTCTCTACACTGCACTACTACATATGCATAAGTATAGGGCGTTCATCCTTCATTCATTATATGTGATATGAATATGTCAATATATACAGGTATCTACAAATCAATATGCCAATATGATCAGGTGACATGGACTACATTTCTTCTAGAAAAAGGTTCAAACATGCAATTAATATGCATAAAGGATATGTTCCAGTTTAATATTGCAGATGACCAAACATCATTTCTAGATTTTGTATTTTATTTTTTAGATTTCTTTATCATCACCTTAAATGGTTACACCAGGGTTTGTGTAATCAGTTACATACATATGAACATCATCAGCTGTTGTCTGTTACCACCTATCACAAGTGATCTTAGTATTAGTATTCTTAGTCAGAATGTGTGGAATTGTTCAGATGTTTTTTTGAATTTTGTCAATAAATGGTTAATCCCCCTGGAGCCCCTGGAATACATCTCTCCATCTCACCATTTGGATGTCTCATATTTTGAAATTCTAAATATTTGATGCAAGGAACAGAGAAACATCTATAGACATTATTTTCATTTTGTCCACCCAAACAGACAAGAACACAAACAGTATTATACTCATTCTTGTGACTCCACCACTGAATATATTAATGCAAGTCTATGTAAGGTGCAATCGTATCATAGTGAACTGTAAATGATAGTGTAACATTAATGAGCACAGATGAGATTCTTTCACGTCAGCTAGACAGTAATGTGAAGCTTTGCTTTGCTCACATTGAGCATCATAAGCCAGATGTCGTAACAGTCCAGAGGAGCATTACTTCAGTTGTCAAATAATCCTCAAATGGGAAATATTTTTGGGACCTGCATAGATTGTATGACTGTCCTCGACATGGGCACTGCAAAAGAAAGTTAACTGCCAAGTCTTTAAATAGGGTGAGCCATGGGATGCATGGACACAATCAGGCTGTCCCATACACCAGAGAGTGAAGACAGGGAAGGAGAGAGTTCTCTCTACTCTCCAAAGGCTTGGAATCAAGGACAAAGACAAATCTAATAAATTCTATTTAGAGACGGCTCAAAATATAGAATAATTATGTCTGCCATATTTGCAGCTCAATCAATCAACAACATAAGAATGAGGTCGCATAGTCCAGCCGATCACCCCAATACTCAGGTTATTACAAATCTTAATTAGATAGATGCAAAAAAGGTCAATTTAACACAGTGGTAATCATTTATTTTCTCCAGATTCTATATTTGGACTGATACCTACGGGCACTAGCAATACCTTTATAAATAAATCTTTTTTTTTTATGATGCCAAGTCCTTCACCTTCAAAGTTAAATTGTAAGGGTATAAAGAAAAACTGCTATCCTTTCATTCAGCTACTTATCTTCCATTGAACATCTGTTTGTTGTACGGATCAAAAATGGACAGCGATAGAGAAGGAAAACAGAAGAAAGGCTACGAGGCCTTGAAGTTAAAGACTTAATTTTTGTGGTTTTCTTAATGACATCACTTGACAATACACATGCGGTGAGATTGTAACTTGACGAGATCTGCCTTCCAAATAAGAAGAGTCTTGATAGAAATCAAAATGTGTGCAGACCAACATTATTTTTAGGCTTTTTTGGGAATATTAATTATTAAATGAACTGGTTGGAAAAAGCTGCTAGTTGCTAACAATGTGGGCTTAAATCCTGGAAAAATCATGTTTAAGCTCAAATCCTATGCAGTTTATAGTTAATAGTTTTAGAGAGTATTTGATAGAAATGCATGCAGCATGTTGCCTCTGTTCTCTGTTGTAGCTCAGAGTCTTGCGTCATGGAAACCAGATCTAGGATCGATCCACAGCCTGACGTTAACTGCACCCCAGAGGGAAGTCAGCCTTGTCTTCTGTTTAGGTATGTGCTTGTGCATGAGTCTGTGTATGTGTGTGTGTGTGTGTGTGTGTGTGTGTGTGTGTGTGTGCGTGTGTGTGTGTGTGTGTGTGTGTCTGTGTGTGTGTCTGTGTGTGTGTATGTGTGTGCATGTGTATCCGGTCAATCTCATCAGTACAAACAGAGAAAAATGGATAAACAATGGCAAAGCAAACACTGTGGCCAACAGGAGGGAAAAGGAAGGTGACAGGGAGGGACACAACGAGAAATAGATGGAGGGGGTGGGAGATAGGGGAGGGATCACAGGGGAGTGGAGAGTGAGATGGTGAGAAATGAATAGACGGAGCAGAGGATGGAGAAAACAGGACAGTTGAGGAGCTACGAGCTGACAAAACATATTGGCAATAAAAAACTAGGAATAAAACAGAGGAGGGTAATTAGGATGGGAGGATGCAAGATGAGACAGAACCATGAAAGATGGAGGACAGGTAGATAATCAAACTGAGAGGGAAAAGGGAATATGGACACACACGTGTAAAACATTGATCTAAAAGAATTAATCACTTCAACTGATGGCAAGAACGATTTATCATTTCGGATATTTTAGCGGCCCTAAAATGAAACTATTGTTGATGAGATGGAATAAAAAAAATTAACAAAACTGGTCTGCAGCTGCACATTTTATTACTATTGCATTTTTTTTTCATTTGTGTGTATAAACATGAAATTTGTCCAAGCTCATGTGCACATGTGCATGGGAGATGGTTATTAATATTTGAAATTGGTTTAATTGCAAAAAAAAAGAAAAAAAAATTGCACTAGTTGGCCAAAAGCAATTAAGGGAACTTTAATCTCCTTAGCAATTATGCTGTGGGGCATCTTTAACTCAGTCATTTCTGCCCGCTACATTTGGAGAAAGGTCAGTGGAAATTGCTTTGTGTTATTAGAACAAAGACTTAGCAATGAGCTCACGTGGCTCTCTTGACAATTCGTTGGTTGCCATCCTTCGTCTGCCTCCCCGGCCATCTGTACACATCTCTGAATCCTTCTCTCCGTGCCCGTCTCTCGCTCTCTCAGGCTACGGTTCTTAACAAGTGTTGATTAATATGAAGGAAATAAGCATATCATGAGACTTGAGACTGTGGCATTATACTGAAGGCATTAGCTGAGTCCCCTGATGGTTTCTTTGCAATGTAAAAAGCAACACTATCAATCATTAGTCACCAGGTTTCTTGTGTGAATCTTGAGATTACGAGTATTTCCTGTCGTGCTTCTGTGTCTCTACTCAACTCCTCAATATGAGCTTTGTATCCCTTGTTTCCCAATGAAGACATTCTTTATTGTGCAATGGCACAATACATCAACCATAATTCTGCTTGTTGACTGTTCACTGACTTGTTTTCTCATTGTCCTTGTCTCCTTTCACATCCCTCCCTCCCTCCCCACCCATCCATCCGTCCTGCCCCCCCCCCCATCTGGCTGAGGTGAGGAGTGGTAGGCCGAGGAGAGTGGAGTGGATCGAGGGATGGAGCGACATCTGGAGCCCAGTCAGACAAGGGGAGACAAATTACCCCTCTAACGAGAGCCATTCATCATTTCTTCATCTCTCTCTTCTTTCATCGCTCCCGTCCTCCACACCTCAGTGTGAAATACATCACACCTGGATAGTGACTTCGGAAAAGCAAACAAAATTCCAAGATCTGCCGTCCAACTTCACACTCCATGTTGGTTTCATTTAGTCACCACTCATTTATCCGGTGCTGCCAAGTCAATCAGAACGCTTTTCTGTTCAGATGACGGAAAGTAAGGAAGTGACGAGAGGAGGAACAACAAGACGAGGGAGACGTCAAATGATTAAATGAGCGGTGCGCGGGGTAAAGGGAGGAAAAAGAAATCGACACACCCATGCTGGCACATGCAGAGACTCATTACCATGGCTGCTGTCAGCACAGATGTTGGACTGAGGGGGAGCTGTCAGTCAGTGTGCATGTGTGTGAAAAAGTCTGTGCGCATGCATGTGTGTTTGTGTGATAGTGTCTGACAGTGATCTGAGGGCTATTTAGTAATGACAGCTGCTGACACAATGGGCCCTTTTCTCTATTTATCTATACAGTGCAGTCTGTCTTCTCCATCTCAACTCTCTTCCTCTTCCACCCTCACTCCCTTTTCCTCTACTCCTCGCCTCTGCTTTCCTCTTGCTCCTTTTTCTATATTGGCATTTAGCTTGACTGCGGCAAGATGCACACCTGTTGTTATCGATATATGCAAGCAACAAATAGATGGTGCAGCATCTAGAACGGTTCATCCTCTTGATGTTCTAACACAATCTCCATCTCATTTCCTTCCTTTGGTGATCAGAAAATGAGTGATAATATGAGTAGAGAGGGAAGGCAGCACTGAGACGACGATTCAACAGACGCGTTTTAATTTATAAAGTTGGGCTTTCGAAGCCTAAAGAGACGATCGTATCTGGTTCTTTTCTTTGAAGTGTAACAGAGTGTCTGGGCGCGTCTCTGGCCTACAGCTCTCCTCCGATCAGACTCTGTTCCTCGCTTTCATCACGCCTGCATCTCTCCATCTCTCCAAAACTATGAGGGCCCTCTTCCCAAACAGGCAGATCCTCCTAACAAATACAAGCAGCCTGCAGCTCAGGCTGGAGAAGCCTTCCAGCTGGGTAAAAGGTGCTATCCACACTCACGGCTTCCCATTATTTTGTTCTACATGGCGGTGCTGCTTGATTTCATTTTTCAATTCTTTGAAGGATTACAGTTTAGGCTTGTCATTTGAAGCACTTTCAGATTTGACAAGATTTTACTTCCAAACGGCGACTGAGATGTTTGCATAAATGCTTTCTTGTAACACAAACTAAAGAAGCACATTTTATTTCAAACTGGATGTTATTAGTGATAAAAAAAAGGTATATTTTTGTCATTGTTAGTTTGAGTTCAGTTGAAATTTGTGCTATTATAACTTAAAATGTCACAAATGAACTAATTTTATTTACCGTTAGATATTTCAAGCATTTATTTCCCTGTAAGCCTTCATTTGTTATGTTAGACTAAATACATCTCTTATCAATTACTTAGCTGTTTGCTGATCTGCTTAATTATTTTAGGTTATTTTAAAAGAGTTAATATTTACACCAGTGATGTTAGAAAAAGTGAATGCCCTGATTCCTCTCGAACAACTAGACTTTGTGTACCTTTTTTTCACAGTCTCCTTCTCGAATCAAACTTTAAAATAACAAGCCTTCCGCTTATTAAACTAGTAAAATTACTGTCGGCTTCCCAACGTGCAAAAACATTTCACAGAATCCTTTGAGAAGGAATAGCTCATAAGGACAAAATCTTCACAGTGTTTCATTGCCAGGCACAAGAACCTATTCTACCATGGAAGGCACCCAAGGACAGCGAGGCTATTCAGAAACAGTAGGTTTTGATTGATATAATATCCTCTGACCTTCTAATGACATGGAATAAGAATAAGAATAATAGAGACCAAAATACATGCTAATTTTAAGACCTTTGAAAAGAATGGAAATGGGATGACAAATTGAATGCCGGGGCTGTTAGTCTCATTTGAACTTTATCTAGAACATTCATAAAGACGTTACTGCTGTGCAATACGGAGACCCTGGTGTTGTACATGACGCTATTCTCTGAGTTACATAAAGTGTAAGAATGTTGAAGTGCTCTGCGATGAAAGAAATTTGCAACAGGAACCCTAACATATCGTCCCTGGATGTTTCAAATATTTGGTTCAGAAGGTCAATCCTTCCTCCTCTCCTCACTCAAGTAGTTGCTTCTGACTTTGAGAGGAGGACTGACGCAAACTGACACTCAACCTTTTCACCCAGATGCGTAAATCTAACGCAGCACCTATCTGCATCTGCTAATTGAAACATGCCTCCGTCTTGATGGGAAGCACACTCCTGTGTGTCTATTCCTGGTTACACATAGCATTAGGATGCTGCAGCACACTTGCGCTGGCCACTGTCAGAGATGTCCACTTCGTGACTTGGGGCGACCATGGAGCCTACATTACCATATAAATTACATCCATGTTGTTGCTGCTGCTGCGGATTGATGGTATTGTTATGGATTCTACACATCGGACCCTCATTGAAAACTATCAAAATAAATAGCCTTCTCCTCCCACATAAATGTGAAAGCATGCACGGAGATGCCAGTGCACACACCATCGTAAGCGCACACACAAACATAGAGTCATGAGCGTGTGAAAATACACACAACACACCACACACCCTCGACCTCAGGTGTGGAGAAAAAGACAACGGTCCTCTCTTTACCTCTGAACATCCCTTGTGGTGGCTGAAAAGAATAGATTAGCAAAGGGGGGATGATCTGTCTATGTCTGTAAGTGTGTGTGGTTTGTGTGTGCGTGTGTGTGCGTGTGTCTGTGTGTGTGTGCGTGTGTGTGTTTGTGAATGTGCCCATATTGCAAACATATTCTATACCTTTTTGCAACTGGTGTGTTCATCAGAGTCCATTTGAGAATCAATTTGGTGGTAGGAGAGAAAATACCACTTTAAAACCCGAGGGCAGACGACATAAAAATATGAATCATCAGTGAAATAAAAAGAATATAAGTGGTATAAATATAATAATGGAGTGAGAGGAAAGGCACAGAATGAAATGATTTCTTTTGACAGAATAGATACCACATCCTCCAGAAAAAACCACCCAATTATTTTTAAATTTTCTAATCAAAAGATAAAATATGGTAACAGCAATTGTATACTTCACAATAATCTAGAAATAAATTTAAGGGTCCGGAAAAAAGCATTTCTTTCCATTAAATACAAGTGTTACACGTGGGAGTGGATTATATGGTACCAGCAAGGCTGCTTCCATATTTTCTCACTTGAGAGAAGGACAAACACTTTGATGACGAGAGTTTCATTTAGAACACTATCAAGGCCCTATGAAAAGAAACCAGCTCACAGGATTGGAAAGACCTTCTTAACATCATATCATAACTGGAGCTGTGATTCTCAGGCTGACTGTAGAAAGCTGTTAGACGAGAAGAGGAAAATGGAAGAACTCTGTCCCCATTATATTACTGTATGTTCCCTTTATATTACTGTATGTCCCCTTTATATTACTGTATGATGCTGAAAGCTAGGTATAGATATCATGTTCTAGACAAGAATTATGGGATTTTCAAGAGGTTTAACAATGATATAATTGCACAATATAAATTGGTGCGAAAAAGGTAAATATAGATTAAAGCTTTAACTAATAGTGACAAAACTATTAAAATGAGAAAGCCTATCTATTCTAATACCAAAATGGTAATGACTTGTGAAGAAAGAACATTTGCCATGAATTGAAAATGAGCGTAGTTTACACTTATTAATCGACATTTGAATCTTGACTGATGTACTATTACATACATAAATAATATTTTATATTATTTATGAATACTACAGCTACCACTACAACTACGACTACTAATATAATATTTTTTCAACAATTATTGTGTTCAGTTTAAATTAATGGAAAATGTGTTTATATGCAAGAAAGTGTGTGTGTGTGTGTGTGTGTGTGTGTGTGTGTGTGTGTGTGTGTGTGTGTGTGTGTGTGTGTGTGTGTGTGTGTGCATTGATATACAGTATGTGCCTACACAAACACCTATTCAACAGGACTCCGCTGCATGAGCGGATGTGGTTGCTATGACAATCACATTCCTTGAAATGCACAAAAGGCAGGAAAACAACTGAAAAACAAAAGGAAACAATGGTGAAAGAAAAGAGAATGATTGAAGAGAGAAAAGAAATGGATGATGCCAAAAGCCCTGGGAGAGAGAGGAAATGGTAAGCGATCTGTATTTGTTTGGTGAACACAACCGCCAGCTGGTGACCTTGTGCAGTCGGAGATAGTGTGTCGTATTGTAATTTCATGAATTAACTCAATTTCAATGAAGCCTTCTTTTTGTCTGATGCTACTTTATGTGAAGTATGGGTGTGTGTGAGTGTGTGTGAGTGAGCTGGTGAGACTGAGTCAGCGGTGTCTCCTTATGGTGATTAGCAAACACGTTCGTGGAGAGTCCACTATTGTCAGGTGATGCGTTTAGAGCCATTGGTAATAAGTGTACTACGGCCTCTTGCTGAGGAAAACCTTTCCAATCTTTGATGCTCTAGAGCCTTTATTTATAGTAACAAGGGAAAAAAGGATGCGGAGCTGGGAAAGACAGAAAGCCACATTGTATTTCCTCTAACTAGCTTACTGTTGAGCATTGCTCTCTTTCACGAGGTGAACAGGCTGGGGTCTCCACACTCTGGGCCAAATTTACTCAGCCTTTTGCGCCTTAGCTCTGACACATTCTGCACCATAGAGATGCTTGTGTTATTTATCAAAGAGACACAGCAGCTTGAAGGCGCAGTTTGCCTGTCATCTGAGGTACACCTCATGTGCCTCTTGCATGAGGCGCCTTTGAAATGAGGCTTGCACAAATAGCACAAATAACAGTACATACAATAGCTCTGATTCTACCTGTTTTACAAAGGTTTAGTCAATCTGTGAGGGTTATTATGGGGGTAATTCTCACCTTTACATAAAAACTGGTCGTAGTGAGGGAAAGAAAAGTTATTTAGCCCGCATTATATAGAGTTTTTGATGACATCAAAGTGGGAGGGCAGTGCATTATAATGTGAAGTAGAGTTCATTTTGAGATAGACAGAAAGAATAAAAGTCCTAATAATGAACCAAAGACTGAGCTGTGGATGTAAAATACTGTATGGACAAACACATTCTGATGTTTGACCTTCGTAAAGGCAACTAGTTTATCTAAACAGACTTTAACTCTTCAACAGCGACTTCAACTTTTGCAGCCCACTCCATAAATAGGTCATTACAGGTTTATCAACTAGACGCCCAATTTATTTTGCACAGTCACAGTTTAATTGTGAGCTTATTTAATGGAATTGACATTTTGGAAATTGCATTTTTTCAATTTTATGGATCTCAGAGAAATCCTACTGCTGAACTGCGCCCTTTGAGCAATTCATCACTTTCCGACTGAGCTTAGGAGGCAGTCCTAATCACTGATAGCAATATCAGCTGCAACTTGGGTAAATCAGATGTAAATTACTTGCAGATTGTTAGCTCAAACAAAATGAAAGGTGCAGCTTAAAGTTGTGCCACACTTAAACAGACGTAAAATAAAACGAAGCCCACCTGTCTGTCGATCCTGCAAGAATACGCAATAATGATATAGCTTTACCATTCATAGCTTGCATCAGCTGACATCAGCTGACTCAGAGGAATAAGGAAGTCCCTATGCTGGTGGATTTCACATGCAGTTGTGCATCTAGGTGTACGTCTGAGTGTGTGCTTCAGTATGCTTGTTTGTGTGCCCGTTTTACACAAACACTCACTTGCAAACGTGATGCAACTCTCTAAGGCACAACCTGCAAAACCATTCAACTCATAAACAGTTGTGCCCAACCAAGCAGATTCAAAAGACATCACCACGCGTTGGAAGAGACAGACAGCCCAGTCACATGTTGGGCAATAGGATATTAGTCTTACCCTCCTGGCAGAGAGCACAGACCTTGGAGACAAATAATAAATGCGAATCTTTGTAGGACGAAGCCACATCAGTCAGTTTAAGATCAGAGCGTAGAATGAGATTTTTAATTACTGCATGACCTGCGGTATATTAGCGCATATTAATGAGGATCATTAACCCAGAGGTAACTAAGACCCCTCCTCCTTAACTACAAATGATAGCACCTCTACTATCTGATATGCATGTTGATATGAATGCACGTTTTAAAAGCGATGTTCAACTGATGGCTTTTTTCATCTTTGAAATTAAACCAAACATTCTTGGAAAAAATAAATAAGTGTAATCAGTTTACTTTCATAGAGAAATGAACTGTGGATCAAAATTGCCCCACAGTGAATACAAACACTTGGTTTGTAGCAAGCTTTGTACCCATTTGCGACAAATGAAGGATGGCATGGGCAGATGGTGATTTGGAAAAACGCTTTCATTTTTTGTTTTTTTTTTTTTGTTTGTTGCAGCCGTAGAACCAGCCAAAGAACTTTCAGTCACCAACAGGTAGTGCAGGACAGATGAGAAAAAAAAAAAACAGATGAGGAGGAAAGAACTTCAGTTGACATGTTAAGGTCACGTGGTTTTAACACACCAGGACAAAAAAATAAATAAAAATGACAAGAAGTTGAACCTGAATTGAGGATGGCTCATTTTGGTACATCCAAATTTCCCCTCATGCAGCCATCATTTCTGTCATGCAGCCCCACATCTTCGTCTCTTTCTCCATCTAGTGTGGCTTCAGCCTTGTCCTGCCATTGGGCTGCAGTCTCTGTGGTACAGAGGCAGATGTTTTTGCCTCAGAAGGAGAGTCTGGCCGTGTTCGGCTTGTAAAGTTTGTACACACACACCCACACACACACACCCACACACACGCACGCACGCACACACACACACAGACGCACACACACGCAAAAACACATGCACACACACATACTCCCTTCAACTCAGCATTTTATCCTTTCATCTTTACATAACTGCAGTCTCTCAGTGACCTGCTTCAAAACTAGTTGTTCAACAACACACACACACACACACACACACACACACACACACACACACACACACACACACACACACACACACACACACACACACACACACACACACACACACACACACAGCAACTCAGTTAATGTTTGGCGTGGAGACCTATCCACCTGAGGTTTGTAATCTACTACAACTCTGCTTTATATCTCCACTTATGTCAATATACTGACTGGAATAAAAATGGAAGTAAGATAATGAGCATATACGCTGGGATTCAGGTGCGTTGATACGCATATAGATTATATACCAAACATTGGGCAGAGGAGCAGAGGGACTGGCTTGGCTTTATGCTGTGAATTCATTAAAAATAAAGACTTGTTGAGAGTTCTGGGTGGTTGCTGGAACAATAGAGGCAATCACTTGAGCACTGTGCTATTTTGACTATGCTTGTATGGAATAATGGGGCATGCTGCTACTCTCTAGTAGTAATTTACATTATACAATCTGATGGTAAGTGTCGTGTGGCTGAATGCACCATATACTCTTCCTTCTGCTTGAATTTGGACAATGGAAAAGTGGGGCCGGGCTACATTTTATGTAAATTATGTGTGAATGTGTGTGTGCTTGTGTGTGTGTGTGTGTGTGTGTGTGTGTGTTCATCTTCCTCCAATACACTGTGCATTAATTGCCATTCCCAGTGGTCATCAAGAGAGCCTAGGGCTCCTGTGGGACTTCTGCACCTTCATTAGACTCCACTGATCATCACGTTGCAACACCGAGAAAGGGTCTGTTCTCCTCTTTCATCACTGCTTTTTACTTCACCACTCCCTCGCCTCTTACTCCTATTCTGCCACCCCTCACCATTTTTACGTGTTGCGTTATTCCTCAACCAGAACCAGCAGTAACATTGTCTTCAAGCGCTGTCTTTCATAGGAGTTCAGGTTTTATTAGGCTCATGCAGGGATGAAGGGAAGAAATGGGAGAAATCAGGATGGCTGCTGGAGAAGTTCTGGACCAGCCGGACTTGAACACAGCTGCTTTACATCACCACCCCACGGTGTACCCCGCTTCCTCAGTCTGTAATGGCTTATAATTTGTCCGCCTTTCCTCTCATCCTTCAACATTTCTGTCATTTTACAGAGCCCACCCCACCACCACATGCTCACCCCCCTCCACTTCCTCTCCCTGCCCTCATCTCACTTTTTCATTCCCATCAGCCCTTCATTCGTTATTATCTCTCAGTTAATACATCTCACTGTCTTGATCCCCAGCGCAAGTGGTTTTTACCCCTAGGGGGTAAGTTCGCGAGCACTCCACAGACCCCTACAGATATGTAACGCACCAACTCTCTCTCTCTGTCTCCCCCCTCCCTTTCTCTCTCTCTATCTATTTCATTCCCCCCCCCCTCCTTTCTTCACAGTGGATGAGAGACGCCAGCTGGAGGAAACAGAGAGAAATGGGCCCAATTACAGCATTGGGAACTGAAAGTTGGCTAATTAGCTCTAATTCGCTAACAAACTGCTTTTTTACCAAGAATCATCTCTCTCTGTCAAACGGTACACACATGCATGAGAAACTGCATATGCAAGAACACGAAATGGAAAAAGAAGTGAATACACATCTGTAGAACTGCAGGTACATGTGCACAAGCACAAAGACACCATCCTTCCCTTCCCGTCTACACCCAGACTCACATGACCACACAAATGTGCACAGACCCACTTGCTCAGCTGTATTTACCACAAGGGCAATATGTTGATTACGTTAGAGAGGCTGATTATTGCACAGTGACAGTAAAGAAAACAAATGTCTTTCATAGGCATCTATCTCAGTGATGCAGCTTCTAGCGATAGACTGCTGCAGCAAATGACTGCGCTGTATCTTGCTATGACAGACAACAAAAAGAGGGCAGGAAAGGGAAGAAAACGGGTGAAGAAAGTAGTCAGTGACTGCAAAAAAAAAATGACGTGTGGAGAACAAAACAAGTTAGAGGTGCAGCAGATGGAGAGGGGGAAACATGAATAAGGGATGAAATAAAAAAAAAAGTGTGGATGGATGGGGGTAGAACACGAAGGAGGAGATGGATAAGGAACGATTTGCTGATTTTTGTAGTGACGCTTTGAAACAGTTTTCCCGGGATAATGGTGGTTAGAGGCAAGAACAATAGGTTTATCTAGAGCAAAAGATGGTATCTGGGATACAAGATACACACATTGTGGGATGTTTTATTACTTGTGGGCTATATATGGAATTATGGTGTAGGAGCCACTTTGAACAACAAGATTGTCAATGCTGTGTTATCACACACACCATAGACAAGTAGGGAGGATGAAAGCATCACTTAAAGTCTGCTAGTAAATCAGGCTATCCTCTTACCCCCTCAATGAATCGAAAAAATCCTCTTGGATTACTAAACATGATACGAAGCGTGTTGCTTGTATATGTGATAATACATATGGATATCTCAACACACATGCTCAAAGAAGGCTTCAGATGAAAACTGTCACTTTTCAAGTCATTCAATCTCGCTCACCCCTCCATTTTCTTTCTTCTTTTACAACTAATCTACGTCCTCGAACAAATGCCCTGCTGACTCGACTCTCCTCGCTGATGAAACTCACAGTCACTCCCCCTCCTGTGTGGCTCAAATTCTATCACGGACCTCTTTTTCTTCTTCCTTTTGGTCATCTCTGTCCCTTTCTCACACCTCATTAGTGATGCTAATACCCCGAGTAATAGAATATGCCATTTACGGTATTTATGTGTGCCTGCTTGACCACAGAGGACGGAGTCTGGGAAAGGGAGAGGAGTCCCCTCCTCTGATCCCGGGGCCCGCTCTCTCTCTCTCGAAGGGAGGAAATCCGTTGGAAATGCAATCACAGTCAGTTAAAGTCCAGCTGAGAACACACACACACACACGCGCACACACACACACACACACACCCACACACACACACACACACGGTCACCTATTCCACCACTGCAAGGGAGCCATGCAGAAAATTGTTTCGGACATGGTGATGAGGAGAACGAGGTCTGAGGCGTGGCGAGGCGACTTTTTAATTTACATTTTTAATGTAAAATATCATTCAAAGAGGGGAAACTAGGCATCTCATTATACTGCTTCTTTATTACACACAGGGCACATCAGTCCGGGTCTCGTTCTGGTCCATGAAAACATACACACATGTGCAAAAGCACAACCTACTGGACCCTCATAATCATATATCAAATATCATATCATATATCCAAACTGACCCTCATTACAGATGGGTTTGGATCCCCTCACCTTCTTTTACTCACATGTCATACAGGAAGCATAACTATGGCCGCGCAGGATCTAAGTAAATCTCACACCTTACCACTGGAAGAAACATTTCTGTTCTAGCTTTCATAACAAGCCAGTGATAAGATTCATACGAGGATATTTCTGATCCTATGAGAGGCTGTTTTTCAGCATTAGACTGCTTTTCAGAAACTGTAAACATAGGTTATTTCAATTGACACTGACATTTTTCCGGTAAAAAGAGCGATTTATCTAAGCACTGCCATTTCCATACTGAGAAACATGATTCCAGTGATCAGCATCCGCTTTGAAAGGAGCTGAAACTGTTTTTCCTTTTTTTTTTTTTTGCAATAAAACTCCAAGAAAGACACTGCATATGATACAACTGAGACATGGCCACATATAGCAACATATTCCATATTTCTGTGGGCAATGTTAATATTTAGTTCGAGATGACATATGGACAAAATAACAGACATTTGTGTTTTTTGCTGTATTTGGTTCTTCACCAATTCCTGAGAGAAATATCTGGCTCTTTCGCTGCTAAATCTTCCATTAAATGTTCATCAGACAGTCAATATCTTTGTTTGTCAGCCATTTGCTGAATGTCTTATAGTGCATAGCCTGTTTTTAGAAACTTTTCTACCTGCAAGCATGGTCATTGCTTCCAATAGTGAGACAAAAATGAGAAATATTAATCAAAAAAGAGGTAAAAATGTTATACCTCTTGTAAAATCAAAGGGCAACAGTCACAATTATCTTGTGTTCTGTCAGTTTTCAATGTGTTTAACAATGCTTTTGCTTGTTCATCCCATACAATATCTTGTTATCCAAGACATAGGAAATATAATAAACTGTTCACAGCATTCGGATCATAATTTCTGTCTTTTTTTTAAAACTTTTGCTCTGCTCAAAGGAATCACTCCCCGCCTTAAGCATCTCCCCATTTCCGAGGTCAGAGCCAGTGAGGTCATGCCAAAATGACACTGTGTGGCCCTTAAAACCCCTGGCGCTCCTTGCGGCTTACCCGTGTCGCAAATGATCATGAACGGGGCATCAGCTGAAGAAACGAGTTGCCGTGAGGATCACCCACCTGCAGGAGCACCAGTGGTGATGCCTCTGATGACACGCAGGCACATCTTTGCCTTTGAATTCAACTGCTAACATCTGCACTTGATGCTGCTGCAGAGTTCTGCTGCGCATGTACATCTGAACAGGAGTGTGAACTGACACTCAGTTAATAAATCAAATTCATCTGATGTCTGTCAGAATATGACTGATGCTGATGTGTGTAAGAGTAACATGTCTATTTAAAAACGTTACTGCAGGTCCCTGACCTGCAGTAATTCAAATTCCAAACATGCAGGCTTAAATTGAATTCCATTCACACTAAACAGCGGTTATAAATCAGCAGGAAATTTGTCAGAACTCCGATAATCATCCCGCAAAGGACCTCCACGTCAAAAAGTATAGTTGCACAAAGTAATGCTAATACTGGTCCTGCCCTTCCTCTTTTTCTTTTTCTCTCCTTTCCTGCTGTCTTTTGTCCTCTGCATGTCTCCTGTAGTTCTCAGAGGCTGAGACAGCGCTGTGGGGGTCTTGATCCACATGGTTGGACACACAAACGCATAAATATATGCCTACACACACAGTTACTTTCTTTTAGTGTGCAGAAGAAAATGCACCTTTAGAAGTGTGTCTGTCAAAAAGAAATTGCCGACTGCATGGCAAATCTTTGAAGGTATTGAAAAGACCTTTTTGCAATCACCTCACAGGCTGGTAGAGAGTAAATGTGTGCAGCTCTCCACCATGTGAATAAAGCAATATCCTCTGTTGTCTTAGTCAGTCTGCAGTTGATTATTATTATTGTCTTGACTACAGTTTATTATTGTCCCTCAGCCCTCCACCCACACAGACAGTACCCACCCACCATGCCTTTGTCTGGATAATCCTTACCTCTTTCTTCCCCTACGAACTCTCACAAAGTCATTTCTCCCTGAGACCCCCCCCCCCCCGCTGGGGGAGAAACAAACTTTCAAAGCCTGCCACACAATAAGTCGCGCGTACACCACCCCACACCACACTGGATTTCAGATAATTATTTAATAAAGGTGACTTTAGCGTGAGCCTCACTGAGTGCTCAAACTCAGCGGCGTGAAATGCGCTTGGAGTTAGTCACAACACAGGCAGATGACCGGCATTATGGTCCGGCTGGAATGGACTGACACACATAGGCTATCCGCTGAGGAACACACATATGCAGATCCCATCATCTGGAATGATGGTAACGTTTCAATTAGCTGCAGAGGACAGTCGGGCAACACAGTCTGGACGTGCCTCCCCTCTGGGGTTACTGCAGTCGAGCAGGCTGGCGTATGGATGGACAGAATGACAGATAAGCTGATGGGCCTCCATGCTGGTTAATCTGAGGGTTGTAGGGTGAAATCGGAACACAGTGACGGTAAATAATCAAGCAAGGCAGCGAGGCTGCTCTCCTCAGAATTACAATACGGCCATGAAGAACATATGGCTGCTCTCTTTTTCAGTTTCTGTTGGGATTACACCTCCGGCGCTACAGTTATATAAGTCTCACTCTTTTGCTTAAAACTTCTTTCACCTTATCTGTCTTGCATTCTGCTTGAACCCTCTTTTGTTTGCAGCTGCCGGGACGTGAGCATTACTTGTACCACCGCTGCAACATCGGCGACAACAATAACCCTCTCGAGGGCTGCGTCTCCTCTCCATGATCTGTCCCTTGAGAAACTAATTCAAATGACACCCCTCTACATTTTTATTCTATGTGTTTTCTCTGTCTGTTTTTAAGAATGATGCTGTATTGTTCCAGTACTGAGATACTTACTGAAAGACAGCGGAGAAAAAAAAAGAGATTAATGAATAACAGCTGAGGTAAACTAGATCCCTACTTACGTCTATCTGCTCACCTCTCTGTCCGGATGCCTCATCATCATCTCTCTCTCTCTCTCTCATCCTCCCTCCCTCTCTTTCTCTCCATCACCTTTTCTCTGGTGGAGGATAGTAATCCCATTAGGATCAATATTCCAGGCGAGTGAGCATCCTTTCACTGCAGCAATTACAAACCTTTAGAGACATAAAGGAGAGCATTTCTTCACAGCTTAGACCATCAATCAACTATTTAGCCTGAGAGGCAAAGGATGTTGTGTGTCTGCGTGCACAAGAGACAGGATGTGTGTGTGCGTCCACATCTTTTTGAATTCTGCCATATTGTTCTGTCTGCGTTACTGAAATGTCTGTTGGGATTTTCATCTTATAGATCCTATTGTGGGTGTATGAATTTTTGTGAGAGCTTCTTAATGCACACTACTGATCTTGGCATGCAACAAGCCCCTATAATCCCCTGTGTGAATGCCTGTATTAGCATTACCCACAGTGGGGTTTCACAAGCACCTAAGCCTGGGTGTTTAGTCAGGGGTTAATATTTCATGCACTGATGTTATCTCCACTCCATGCAAGTTGAGTCTGCAGCCTCACTTCATTGCTATGCGTGAGAAAATCACGATATGCTAATTTAACAATCTTTGAACTTATTTCCTTGACAGCTGCGGAGCCCCACTATGATTGTAGTTCTACTAAAAATTGTTGTCTCCTAAAAACATAAAGACATAGCTAGAATCCCGGTCTTTCTTCCACTTCCTCTGAATGCTCTCACTCCCCCTTTTCTCCGTCTCTAATGAGGTGGTGTGACTGACAGGAATGGTGAGGGCATATCACTTCTCATCTTGTCAGCTCTGCGGCCACTTGTGCCCCTCAATGTCACAGGGCTCTTCTTTGCCCGGAGGCCCCCGGCTTCTATCTAAATGCTCCACAACCCCCCATCTGGCACGTCTCGCCCTGAGACAGAGTCAGCCTTCGTTGGGTCATGACTGGAGGCATCCTCGGTGCCAGGCTCTGCAGCAGATGAAACTAAGAATGTAGGAAATCCTACTTCACCCAAGAGCTTCCTAGACTTATACGTTATCTACAGTGGAAGTAATCTGTGCCTAGTTTTCAACATAATGAGGGTAAAACGACTTAATAAATTCTAACTGGACTCTTGCCACGCTTTAGGTCTGACACAGCACTGTCTGGTCAACAATCGTAACACAACAAATGGTGAATATTAGGGCTCACAAATAAACTCGCAGGAAATGTCAGAGCCAAATGGCTGTCTATTTTTATCAACAGCTCAGAGCTGCAACATAGCCTGTGGCTCACACTGTCAGAATGATCATTCTGATTCTTTGCCATGAAAAAATTAAATTAGAGTATCATTAGACCAGGCTGATGATGTGGTTCTGTTTATCGTTAACTTCACATTATTTGATTCTTCATTTAATAGGCAGCGCCTCATTTACTGATGATCCATTTTACAAATACTTTTCTAAAACTTTCTTTTGACTGAAAATGTAGAGTTTTGGAATGCATTTGTCTTGAGCATTACACACACAAAAAAAAATCTGAACATGTAAATGTTAAAATGGGTAAGCGATCATGACTTTCTGTTAGTTTCTGTTTCTGTTACATACTGTCCAGTGAAGTTCCTTTTCCGGCTGAATTGACTCACAACACTACACGTTAAAAACAAAGGGAGTGGCAACGGGTTTAACTGGCATTTTGTTGTGTTGTCCCAAACAATGGGAGATGTAGCTTGTATGCATGGAAGAGTGTCCCTGAGAGAAACAGAAGGGGCTTGATGGTACTTGTGGTACCAGATTAACTGTAACATCCCCAACAATAAGTGGTAGC
Source organism: Antennarius striatus (assembly GCF_040054535.1). Lineage (NCBI taxonomy): Eukaryota > Metazoa > Chordata > Actinopteri > Lophiiformes > Antennariidae > Antennarius > Antennarius striatus. Next base: position 17,045,850 of record NC_090785.1, on the reverse strand, counting down.
AGGAGAGAGGAGGCTAAAGCCGAGCCCTATTTTCATCAGGGATTTTTTTTTCCGACCGACAGTTGAGAGAGGAACAGATTGACTCCTGCAGGGCCAGCACTGTTTGTTCTTCTTTTGCAGCATCCAATTTCTATAAACCTAAATTCCAACGATCCAAGGAAAGAATAAAAATCAAGTTGCACCAAGTGAAGCTTTTCACCCTGCTGGTGAATTTAACAGAAGCCATCGTAACTACTAAGCATCCTTTTCCATTGTATCACATTATTTTACTTCCAGCATGCATGTATTCCCTCATGCAAATCTACACATGCACATGGCAAAGGTCCGTGTATCGCTCACCCACTCGTTCCTCTCAAAACCCTGGAGACGGAGAACATGGCTAACGAGGGAACAGCGGATGAAAACAGAATGCCAGAAGAAACACAGCGCTGGAGGAAAAAGTGGCAGGGTGGAGGACATGTTTCCTTAGAATTCAAATTGTGCATATTTTCATCTTTGCTCATAGACCAACTCCCACAGGACGCCAGTATGCCAAACCAAAGGCCTGCTGCGTCTGTTTACTCTGCACTACAAGAGAACAGACTGTATCAAACTCATTTCAGTAAAGACAAATTATATGTCTTTTGATATTACTGCGTGTGAAGGCAAAATTTGTTATCAAAGCTGCCTCATGGAGCAAATAAATCCAGTTCCAAAACCTTCAAGGAGCTAAACGCTGGCTTGACAAATAGTAACCAGATGCTGGTGCCCAAAAAGCAGCGACCGGTTACACAGGGATGCAGAAACAACATTGTTTTTACATTCTAGTGCAATAATCAAAAAGCAATAGAATTGATTGCATGCAAACAGCATAAAAAAGTGTGATACTTTTTATGCAATGCATCCTCCTACAGTTTGCTTACAGGGGCGACTGGCAATAATGCTTACATTATATACATTGGTTTGAGAAAATCAGTCCAGCACTGTGATATTGGATAGATAACATCTACAGTATTACATATGCTGGAGCTCTGAACACAAACAATAGATTTAAAGTTCGTTTATCTCTCCAATTACAATGTCAAGAGAACCACTTCTGTGAATCAACAAACAATTTTCCTTTCTGACAACAGGCCTGCAAGACATATTTAGGAAAAATGAATGCATGGGAATTTAAATGGAATTTGGTAACATGATTGCATTGTTTCTGTTCCTTTTTTCCGGTTCTCCAGCTGTTTGCTGCATATTAAATGTGTGCATGTCTGTACATTGGTGAATAGATATATGCTGACAGTTTGGCAGCCTCCATCAGAGCCCTGCATCTCTGTCAGACCGCGGGCTGACTGACTGATGAGGGGCAGAGCAGCAAAGTGGAAAATGAGGGGAGCTAGAGTGAGAAGAAGGATGAAGATGTGAGAAAGAGGGACAGGGATGGAAGGAGGACAAACTCCTTCCATTCCATTTACTGTGTTCAACTTCCATTCCACTTTCAGTGGAAAAGTTGAATAAAGAAGGAATGAAAACAATAATACTGTCATGTGGTGGTGGCATCCACGGCTGGATGGAGGTACAGAAGGAGTAGATGAAAAGTTATGAAAAAAACACCTTAAAAAGAAGAAGCTGATTCAATATTGTGTGTGTGTGTGTGTGTGTGTGTGTGTGTGTGTGTGTGTGTGTGTGTGTGTGTGTGTGTGTGTGTGTGTGTGTCTTTGCTTTACACGTGTGCGCAAGGAGGAACTGGTGTAGGTGAGTGGCAGGGTGTAATAAGAAATGTGACCTATTGATTGGCTGCAGAAAGATGTCAGTGCTTTCTGTGTGTGTGTGCGTGTGTGTGTGTGTATGTGCATGTGTGTGTGTAGGGTGGGGCGGAGGACCAGTGACATTATGACAGTGACACAAAGACAAAATGGCATCCTTTCCCTTCCCTCCCGCTGCGTATTTATTTCATCTTCTTTACTTCTGCTTGGATTTATCCACTTGCCAACACTTCTTCAGCATCCAATCTAGATTTGGCTCAGTGACAGATAAAATCTGATTATTGTATGATTACGATGTGTGGTTAAGGTAACAGCGCTGCGAGGGCTGTGGCGTGTTATCATATGAGAGTGTTAAATGGAGGCGGAAGTGGGCTTCCCCAGATTGACAATCCAATTAAATGACTGTGGTTGGGGCCGCTGCAGACCTCCCAGGGAAAAAAAATCAACAAATAATACTACATTTCTGGCCTACATATGCAATTTCTTTTTTGTGCAGCCAATTGTGGAAAAACAAAACGCATTTCACTATAGTACAACAGACCCACTTACAGATCTTACATCTTCTCTTTTCTATCTCAGTGTGGATGAAAGGTGTGAATGAACGCTGCACGTAGGCCAGGGAGGATGAAAGAGCATGGCCTGACCTTGATGCCTTTGCTTAACTCTCAGCATTGTCAATAGCAGCGATGGCAGCTGGCCAGAACGCACAGCGTTCAAGCTGAGGAACACTTTTTTTTTTTTTTTGTAATGAGCTCTCTGTCTCTCATGGCTCGGCTTGTCAGCGCTGCTATGTTTGCAGAAGAGGAGATCAGAGAAGTAAGTACACAGGAAGCCTATAGATGAACCATACAAATCAAAACCCACGTAGGTGATTGATTAGTTGACCTGACCCCATCCTGCATCAATGAGAAGGATCATCAAAGAGCATCAAAGGAAGGATGATTTAGGGTGTGTGTGTGTGTGCATGTGTGTGTAAATGTGCGTGTATGACAGGTTCGTAATGCTGCCATAAAAGGCTGTCCGTAGCTGGTCAACTTCCAACTCTGTCAATTATTGATGTGATTGTTTGATAAGTATAGACAGAAGGAAAATAATGCAGATTTGTATCTATTCCTCCACATCATCAATGCTCTACCACCCACTCACACCTTTTTTTTTTTTTTTTTTTTACCTGCAGCCACTTTAAGTGTAGATGCTTTTATTTCTAGTCATTATGCTCAATGCCATTCAAGCAACGGAGGAATTTGTGGTCTGAAAAAAAATTTTTGGTGGCTGTTTTGTGATTTTTCTCCTTATGTTTGCTACCAGTGGTGGAAAAATTATTCAGGTGTTTATGTGAAAGCATACATGGACAGTAAATTAAATGAAAATGATGCAGTAGAAATCTTTTTTTTTCCCCCTCAGATATACAAAAATGTAGAATTGACAGGTTATGTGATTTAAGGTCATACTGAAGTGTCGCCATCCTTTCAGTCAGAAGGAAAAATATGTTGAGATGAGAAACAACAGATTTCATTTGAACACGGCTGAGATAAGTGGATCCTTCATTGTGTCTTATAGGCATAATGCTGTACCACATATCAGATCCAACATGCATGTTCCTCTTCATCATGTGCAATTTAAGCCCCTCCCATCACATTGCTTTCATAATCTGCTTGAAACAAACAGGGTCGGTCAATTTATATGGAGATGCTTCGTCCCATTCGAGGCCCATCTAGACAATTGAGGCTACCTGATGAGACCTTTGGGGAGATGAAGGCAACAGGAGTTGGTGGAGGAGGAAGATGAGGGTGGGAAACAGGCGCCGAAAAACAATGAGGCAAAATCAGAAGATAAACGAGGCGCTATTTCAGTGGCAGGATTTATGTACTGTCAACATTACCCTCGCTATTAGGGGGAATCCAATTACTCTGTGACTCTCTTCTCCTTTCCTCTCCTCTCTCTCTGGGAGGGAGGAAATAAGGAAGTAAAAGACAGAAGGATGAAAAGAAAATGGATACAGAGAGATGGGGGTGGTTGGATGGGTGGGGGGCACCTCTGCATGATTTATCAAATTTCCAACACATATTTAGATATTAAGAAGAGGGGGCAGGAGGAGGAGGGGGGGGATGCAGAATGGAATAAAAAACTGAAAGAGACAGGAAGAAGCGGGATGCACAATGGCACAGTCTGAAGGAATCACACAAAGAGTAAAAGGACGTCAGTGAAAGCTCCAGCACATATGGGGGTATGAAAGGGAGAGAGGAAGGGAATATTTGAAAAGACAGAAACTCCCTCTAGATTTAATTGCATGCACCTCTGCTTTTAAATGGCTGATAAATTATACATGAACGATGCTAAGACAATAATTATGAGCTGTTTTAGCTCAGAACAGCAGGATGAGGACAGGCAGTGGCGGAGGAGTGGAAGGCCTGAGTCGGCCAAGATATTCTCCAAAGAAAAATCTCTGGAGAGAACGCAGGTTCCAGAGCGGAGGTTCCAGTGCATTACCATGATATTATGGAGGCTGCATGGAGCAAGTAAACAGTGGAGAGTCCTAGTGAAGCATTAAGAGACACACACACACACACACACACACACACACACACACACACACACACACACACACACACACACTGAGCAACACGTGCACATGCTTAAGCAATAGATTTCTTTTCAAAGCAGTGCCCTCGGGTTATAGCCCCAGCTTTGGATCTTCAGATTTCTGGCTTTGTTTATGTGACCCAGCCTGAATCACACACACACACACACACACACACACACACACACACACACACACACACACACACACACACACACACACACACACACACACACACACACACACACACACACACACACACACACACACTGCAGATCTTTGTCGGGGTTGTTTAACTAATATTGGAATACTGGAAGATGTCCAGGAAGTCAACCTTCACTTCTAGTTAGAGTCTAAAACCTTAACCCGTAATGTACCCAGATAACCATATAACCAAACAATATATATTATATTACATTATGTATTATTAAAAATATTATCAATTTAAACTAAAAATAATAATGATATTAGAATTTTAAAAATCCAATAGTCACTGAACACATGATGACAAATATGCCCGCCATTTGACTGGTTGCTTTCTGGGTGTATAAGTCAACCGACATAACCATTGCACTAATGCACTCATGCTCATTCATTCATTTTCACAACCGCTTCATTCGCTGTTGCAGGTCGTAGGGAGCTGCAGCCTATGCCAGCTGGCTTAGGGCGTGAAGGGGGGGAAACTCCGGGTGCGACACCAGTGCACCGCCGGTTCATTATGTTATTTACATATAAAACAAAACAGAGAATATATTTATATTCTGAACTCAATGTGACCCTCTGCCTGGTAAAGCACAACCCTCCCATCTCTCTGATGACAACATGGCCTAATGGCAGACCCATCCTTTCTCCTCAAAAGGTTCTGTGATCCGGATGGAATTCTCTCAGGGTCAATATTTGGCCTGAAGGATGCCATTTGAAGACCTCTCGTCTTTGAAATATTCCCACTTATCTTTTCATCTTTGCCATCATCTCTGTGCCCCCCTCCCTCTATATCAATAGACGTTTAAGCAGTGATGATATATTCTCCCTCGTTCTCCTGATAATCATTATAAATCTCCATTAAACCCTACCTTCTGGAAAGATGGGGGAGTGCCGGCCCACATCTGGCACCCTTTCCGTGTGTGTGTGTGTGTGTGTGTGTGTGTGTGTGTGTGTGTGTGGTGTGTGATGTGTTGGAAATCTATAAAGTTAGAGTGTGGGAGAAAAGGAGAGGAAATGAGAGAAATACAAATTGACAATCTTGCAAAAACAAAAGGATGACAGAAAATCAAACACCTCTTCACAACACACCGTTCGTTTCTCTTTTCAGGCTTCAGCTGTCTGTGTGTGTGTGCGTGTGTGTGTGTGTGTGTGTGTGTGTGTCTGTGTGTGTGTGCGTGTGTTTTCATGAGCCCTTCATCTTTTTTTTCGTAGGGCTCGCAGTACGGGAGCAGCCAATGATCGCAGTAGTGCTGTTGTGCCCTTAAGCACAGCCACTTAACCCAGGCTAACTCACTCACTCAATATACTCAATACCCAGTCGGGCAAAAATGGAAAGCCTGCAGTGGCATGCTGCTTAGCATAAAAGCTATAAAAAGACACAGAGCCTTGCTAATGCTGTGTCCACAGTCCATGTACTTGTCATATCTGTTATAGCTGATGGTGGAAACTGTGTGTGTTTGTGTGTGCACTTGTGTGTCTATGATCCTTAGTGGCTAGCTGGGGGCACAGCCGCACTGGATAGTAGCATCAGCTCCGAGGCAGATAGCGACTAGCTCTAACTGTTTCCCTCTGCATGGTGTGCAAACACACAGTCAAGCACGCACATGCACACACACACACACACACACACACACACACACACACACACACACATACACACACGCTCTGAAATGAAAGGTCAATTTCTTGCCACACCACTGCTCTGCCCAGGAAACCTGAATTGATTGATTTGACTGGATTCTACCACAGGCTGAGAGAGAGGATAGGGAAGATGGACAGACTGACTGACTGACAGCGCAGATTGATAGAGAGAAATACGACTGAAGGAGAAATGGAGAAAAAAACATTTTCCTGTTTCTGTTTTACTGTGCAAAATCTAAAAGAGCAGCAATTACAAAGCACACAACACCAATTATATTTCTATTATCATCACTGCTACACACCCAGACACACACACACACCTTGGTGCGAGCCTGGCATGTTAGAAGTGTGTGAAGAGAGGTGTGATTGGATCACTCTATTGTAGTTGTGTTGTCGGCGGGCGGGGGGCGGGGGGCATGTTTTGTGTGAACAGATGGTGTTTACCTAGTAGCAGGTTGGTTGGATCACCTTACCAGCCCTCTTTCTCGACCATACTATTATAACATAGCTGACCACATGACTCACACACACACATAGGATGGGCACACACACATACAGGCGAACACACCCAATTAAAAAAAAAAAAAAAAAAGAGAAAAATGAGACATGCCGCTCCTCTAATCTGAATGAGGGCTGATAACTCAGCGAGCTGTTGTCAGGGAACGGATGGAGATAAACAAGGGGCGACAAAATGAGAGAGAAAGAGAGCAGCTAGAGCAGCAACAGAGATAGAGAAAGAGGGTGAGGAGGAGAGAAGAGGAGAATTGGGCCATTGGTGTTTTTTTTTTCTGGTCTGTAGTTATGTAGGTCACTTTTTCCTGCGACTCGGGAGTGGGGAATTTGTAAATCTGACATAATAAGGCATTTGGCCTGCAGTGACGCTTCTGAAGACGTTCTGTCTTTCCTGCTCATTTTCACTGCGCCGTTGCACAGCTAGCCGAATGCTACTATACCTGGTGATCTGAGGAGTCACTACGGAAGGAGGTAGAGAGGGAGGATGAATAGTCAGAGGATGGCTGATTAGTTTTTAGCCTGGAGAGGGACAAGTGAGAAAAATTGAGAATATTTAAATGGAAATAAGAGTCTGTCCATGCACACACGCACAGGCACGCGTGCGCTCGCGCGCACACACACACACACAAACAAAAACATTTAAAGGACACAAATTTATTGACGGACTCTGCATATCAAAAGGAGACTGTTTGGTTATTCAGATCTTCCTCCAGTGACTTATCCTGCTCTTGTTCACCCCTAGGGCAGAACGACCCCCCCACACTCATAATTCACCTCTAGCTTTGACCATAGCAAAGCAGTCAGAGAGGACAACAACAGAAAGAGAGAATGAACACTATAAAAATAAAACAGAAGGTAAAGTTAAATAAATTAAAGAAAGGAAGACGGAAACAGAAAGATAGAATAAAAGGAGGAATAATAGACAGAAAGAAAAAATTGTATGAAATAAAAAAGAAAAAAAAAGATATGCTGGTATAAAAATACAAGAAAAACAAACTGAATTCATATGAATTGAAAAATTGAAATAAAGAAAAAAAAAAACCAATGAGAAATAAGGATATAAATCCAAAACAAAATAAGTATACATGTATACAAAGGAAGAAGGAATGACAGATGGAAAAAATAAGGCAAGTGAAAAAAGAAAAAAAAGGATGAAAAGGAAGAAAAGAAAGGAAAGAACAAAGAAGAAAGGAAAACTAGAATATTGAAAGAAGGAAATAAAGAAACAATTCTGTAAATTAAAGAAAGGAAGAACGAAAGAGTTTCATGTAAAATTATGTAAACATGAAAAAACAGAAAAAGTTTTTCTTGACCATGTCAGTTTTGAAACACTGCAAGATGTACACACACACACACACACACACACACACACACACACACACACACACACACACACACACACACACACACACACACACACACACACACACACACACACGCTATAGCGTATGCGGTCTGACAGCGCTCTCCAAGGACCAGCTTGTGTTGCTAAAATAAGGCTGTGTCTGGAAAGAGGTGGATTCCCCCTGAGTTGGGCACAGAAGAGCACTAAAAGCTAAGTGGATATGAAAAAAATGCTTCTAAAACTGATGGGGAATGTGAGTGGATGAAAAGTAGAGGAGTGAGGTTGAAGGACAAAAAGGGAATGGAAACAAATCAAGGTCAGGATGAAAAACAAGGAAGAATAAGTCATTCTGTGCCTTTTTATTTTGAGTGTTGTTTTACTTTAGATGACAACCATGTCATCCTGGAAACCATCACTTGCGTGTGCTGCCAGAGAGCAATTATGCACACTAAAATGAACAAAAATAGGAGTCAAACAAAAGAGTAAAAAAAAACTAAAGTGCACATCTACATACTGAAATTTATTGCATAAAGAATCATATTTAATATATGCCAGTTCATTTAATAAAACATGTTCAAAAACTATAATTAGAAATAATACTTCTAAATCATTACAAATTGCCTCAATATAAATTTGTATGTATATTCAAATTAATGACAAAATCAAGGGCACACAGGTCACCACTGATCTGTTTTCCATTCAGTTTTGCATCTGACTGAATGGAAGTGAACTAAGAAAATGCACATATTTAATGTTACTCCATGGTGAGAGAGCTCAAACCCATGCTGAGACCAATCTACAAACAAATGCATGTTTTAATAGTTTCTAGTTCACCTGTTCTAAACAATGGGATTTATCACCACCTCCATCATTTTTACTCTTCAGACCCACCAGTACCCCCCCCCCCATCCAGGCTTACAGATCAAACAGGCCAACAGGCCTAACAGGCTGGTCATTTCCTGCCGCAATCTAGAAGATTGCCGATTGGACATAAAATATATAATTTAGTTTAATTTTGATTGGGTGAGAGCTGTGTTTAGTCTCAGACTTGTGTTGTTCTTTTATTTTTCCTAAGATAAGAACTCAGTCATCAGTTGAACTGTGGCTCTTGTCCCGAGCTCCATCTACCTCCCTTTAGCTGAGCATCAGAGTTATCTTTAAGGATTTACTCAAGAAGACGTCTATTCATATCGGGCTAACCACTAATTAATAAATTGTTTTGAGAATGTGAAAATAACTAAAATGGCAAATTAGCCCGAATTAACTTTTTTTTACAAGTCTGGCCTGAGCACTGTCGGTCATCCTTGGACAAAAATAGCTATAGTAAAATAAGATTCATCTCCATCAGACATGTAATATATATGATATAAACTGAATCACTGATCATTTCAGTCATACGCATCAGCAAGCACACATACACACAGCTAGTACATAGGGTACAATTCATGTGCAGTGAGTTAATGTTTGTAAGGTACTTTACAACCAGGACCAGAAGGAGTGGATAAACACACGGAACAAGGGTGTTACATTGGCAACATGACTGAGAGCTTTTTACAACACTGCTTCTCCCCTCCTGTTTCTTCTCCACTGTTTCCCTTTCTCTCTTTTATGACTGTGTGCCTCCACGTCCTTCGGCCTCTTCCACTTTGTCTCCCTCTCCATCTGTTCCTGTGTGGTGCTACATTCCTTCTCCATTAGCTGCTTTTGCTGTGCCGTGGGATGCTGAGGGAAGGTCTATATAGAAATGATTAAGGGAGAAGGTTGACAGAAAATAAGATAACACAGCTGTATCATAAACCTGCACGCGTACGTAAGTCGATCCAAAATTGCATGGTTTAGGGAAAACTACATGAAATATCATGTAGCAGAGTGGCTGCAAAAATTGTCTGCAATTTTTTTCCATGTGTATGCGTCCCTTCTTTTACACAGATGTAAGGTGTTTTAGGCGACTTGATGAGGATTTAATGTGGAATTACATCAGACAAACTCTTGTTCCTTTTTTAAAAATATAACAAAATGCCTCCGATGCATTTGTATGCTCGTCACTCTTACATTGTGATTTCTCCACTTTATTTATTTTGCAGCTTATTTGCCTGAAATTGGCAAGTGGTGCTTTAAATTTGTGTGGCCTTGATTGGGTCACCCAGCCGACAAAAGAGAGATTCTCATTCAGAGAGCTGTTGCTGTGTCTGAATATTTCTTTTTTAGGAATATTCTTCAGGGGTGGCTTTTATCAGCAGCCTTTGGCATCTGTGAACTCGTCTCCTTCCGACCGGCTGCTCTAATTGAGACTTTGACAAAATGAAAGGACGTGTCCCGTTTCTGATGCCGAAGCAGCTCGGGTAATATCCTTGCCTTGTCCCTGCATGCTATTTCAATCTCTCCAGGTCATTCTGGGTATGATAGAGGGACATACGAGTATTAACACCACATACACAAAAAAACAAACACAAAAAAAAAACAAAAAAACAAAAAACAACAACAAAAAACAATGTGTGGCTGTAAACAACCTCAGCCAGTTATCGGATGCTCCGTGTCTGGAAGGGGATCAGCGCGAGACCGAGAGAAAGGAAGGAGCTGCAGTGTGTTTGAGAAGAAGCATTCCTCCCACTGTCTCTTTTGTCTGTCTTCTCCCTTTTCTCTCTGCAATCCTTCTCTCCCTGCGAGCCAGTGTGTGTTTGAGTGGATGAAACACTGCCACAGTCCTATAGCCTCCCTTGAGACACTACTTCAAACAGACTGGAGAAGTACTGCCAAGGGTTCACTAGCTGTGTGTGTGTGTGTGTGTGTGTGTGTGTGTGTGTGTGTGTGTGTGTGTGTGTGTGTGTGTGTGTGTGTGTGTGTGTGAATGTGCGTGCACATATCTGTGTGAGCATTGCCTCTATACACACAAATGCTCTTGTGTTCCTCTGTGTCCCCATCAACTCCTGAAGTTTTTTTTTTTAGTTCCTTGTATTACATATGCACAGATTTTAAAACAAACTACCATCAAAGTGATGCTAAATTACTCAAAAACCTCTTCCTCACCCTATTTCCTAAACACACATGACACTTGCACAGGAACACATGTACACACAGACAGACATAATTAAACAAATCCATGGTGTCTATTAAGCGTGACGACTTCCCCGCTGTGAGAGACATTAAAGCCAGGATTAGCCCAAAACCATTATAAAATGCTACAGATCGACCTGCAGCTCCTCTGGATGGTGCTGTGTGAGTGTGTGAGATCACCATGCCTCCATTTTTGGGTTGAAAACATGGAACACGAGTTGTTTTTGCTCACGTTGCTCTAACGTCTTATGTTTTATTTAATACTTGGCAATTGTTGGTGAGCAAAGACAGCGGGGGCCTTGAAGTGTGTGCAGCATTAAAAAACACTTTCAACAGTGCAACGACTCAAGTCCCATTATATTTCAATATGTTGTCATACTTGAACAGTGATGTGTGGAGTTAACAACATTAAGGGAGCCGACAAAAAGAGAGAAGAGTGATTTACTGCCACAAATTCACAAACACACGAGGTGTGTGAAGTGATTCACTCAATTTCTAAACTCAGTATCTGCGGCTTCAAATATAAACCACTATCGTTCACCACAGCCTCTCCCTCTCCTTTTTCAGTTCTCTCGCTCCTTCTTCCCCTCGGACTCCCTCCATGGAACAGAATGACATTTATGCCCTTTCTCATCGGACTTTTTTTTTTTTTTTTTGCATGTTTGTGATCTTTCTTTCTTCCAACTCTTCTTACAGACATATCCACTAGGTCTACAGACACTATCATGGACCTTCACACAGACTATACATCTATTCAAAAATCATTAAATCACTGACTTTAAGATGCATCGTTGACTCCCTTGTACAATATACATTTTCTAGAACTCTCAGGTCATTGGTTTGCTAAAAACAAAGATTAGAGAGCAAATGATCCATGAGTCTGATGTGTAAATGTCTTTGAATGTACACTAAGACAATATTGTTCTCTATGACTGACTATGAATTTGTGAAATATTTTCCCAATTTCTCTAATGCACTATAAATATTTTGTCTATCATATTTTAGATCAGGGTGTAGACTCTGCTCTCCATCATCTGATTTCCTCTATCCACCACTCTTTCCACCTATCCATCTCCTCCTCCACAGAAGAAGTGGGAAGTCTACCTGCTGGATAATCCTGCATTACATCCTTAATCCCCTCAACATGTTTACACACACACACACACACACACACACACACACACACACACACACACACACACACACACACACACACACACACACACACACACACACACACACACACACACACACACACACACACACACCCAGGCAGTGCACAACGGTACTTGCTGCTGTTTGAAAGCGGGGCTGAACACACCTGCATGTACAGCTGTGTGTATGCTAACGGTAAATATTCATCGTTGAATGACAGGTATGACTATATCATCATATAGTTTTAATTACTTCCTTAATTTTGCTAAGCTAATATGGAAATCATAATCTTTCCTGCTGTGACAGGCTTCAGATTGCACAAATGGAGTGGGCCATCACCACAGGGTCAGATATTAGGCTGTCTAAGAATACCTTCAGGGGAGAAAATAAACCAGAAGCGTAGAAGCTGAGTTTGAGGCGTGTGGTTGCAGTGTGTCTTCCCGTGTGCACAGTCTACAGTGGGCGAAGGGCAAAAGGTGAGACAAATCATAGCCATGGAAAGTAAAGACAATGTGATGGAGACAGAGCAGTGGGAGAGAAATAGACAGAAGGAGGAATGGAGAAGGAGGGAGTGTGGAGATCACTGAGAAGCACTTCTCATTTACAAGTTGCTCCGGGCTCCAGTCACATGGCATTGATTTGTTTAAAATCCAAGGCTCGAGAAATCGACAGGCTTGGTGTCTTATAGTCCCGTCCCACACAAGCCACTCCAGCAACCAATCAGGAGTGAATATGCTGATACTTTATTTTCAGTTCTCCAAAGCATCATACATCATGTACTAAAACCAGACCCCCTGGGAACCTCATTATATACATAACAGTAATATCTTTGTGAAGGAAATGATGAAATATTTAACAAAATGATAACGTGAGCAGTCGGTGTATACAATGTAATACTTCTCCCTGCTTTCACGTACTCCAGATCCTCGAGCACTTGAGTCTCTATGTATGTGTCCCTGGCTGAACAGCCCATGAATAGGGGCCATAGTCAATCAATAGCAATCCATGGCCAGCCTCCACAAAGCTAATGGAACTGTGCAAGAACTGGTATTTGGCCGGTGTCATCACTGCAGTATTACTTTGAAAGCACACCCACACCCACACCCACACCCACACCCACACACACACACAAGGAAATATTTTAGACCAGATGCAAGGGGGTAGACAGAGAGAGAACCTATACAGAGAGACAAATGTGCTGTGAGATGTTATTTAGGTGATCACTAAAGATCGATGGAATTATTTCCCCACCCCCTCTGCCCTGCTGCATTAGCTAACACTTGTGCAAAGGCCAGGTTTCACTTTGTCATCATGCCTGAGGCAAGGTCACACAACCATGTCTCCTGAAAACCCACCTTCTGGAGATATTGTCTAAGGTGTGTGTGTATGTGTGTGAGTGCGTGTACCGTTATGTAGTCAAGCCCGTGAAGTAGGATGAAAGAAAAATTAGGGTCGGTACCACATGAAAGCGGTTATGCAAATAAAGCTTACATATTAGTAACAAGTGGCTTAATGACTCAAGTATCACAACAGCACTAACCTTTATGAGTCCTTTCAGAGTCTGCAGCTCAAACTGAAAGCACCGTGCTGCAGCGTATACTGAGAAAATCCCAACTGAGCTGTAAATAGACTGCATGCCAAAATGGGGGGGAGAGGGGGGTGGAAGGAGAAGCCGTGATGTTTCTCTGTTTAATCATCTCCTCGTGGAAGTGAGCACATTACATCGAGTTAATTGAGGGAAAAGTGGAAAACATTTTAGCTGAATGTGTCAAGCAGCTCACAAAATTGATGGACGGCTAATGTACCTTTTCGAGAGAGTCGTCTCGTTTGTGTTCATCAAAGTAATTCAAAAGTAATAAAAGTAAGTCGATAATGAAATACTGTCTGCATGAAGTCAGACTTAAAGTCCTTGCTGTGATTTAGAGGACGCATGTAATCAATAATATTTTTCTTAAAGATGGCTGTGATGGCAGGGAATGAATATACTTCTTTTTGAATATTTTCTTTTGTCTGAAGCACCTCTGAGCCTCTGCGTAATAAACTCAAGCGAGACACGAGACGCCCTTAGTTGACGCCATCAAACAAGTTCAGTTGAATTTAACCTGTTTTGTCACATTCATTTTATTAAAAAAAAAAAAAAGAAGGTTTCCTATGGTTTCCTAAGAGAAATGCCGCTTTTACTTTCACAAAGTTGAAATGCTAGCAGAAGCACTTTCAGCACCTTCACCTACATCTACTGTATATCATCTCTTCTATTTTAATTTCAACTCCATCCATACATTTAGCAAATCATCAATTATTATTTGCTCTAATTACATATTTTTTAATCCATCTATTTTTTAATCCATCCATTACATTCAGGTAACTATCCTATTTCAACCATTTGTGTATTAGCCTTAACTCACTGCTCTTCTTTCTGAATTACATCCCGCGAAGCGGTGATGTATTGTAATTGTCAGTGTTTGTGTGTTCATCCATCCGTCTGTCCACAACCATTGCAGATAGAAAGATTAAAGAAAAAGCACATTACTCGGGCGGCAAAGGGGATGAAAATGAGATGATGACCTTGACCTTGAAAAACTAGGTCAAGGTTAAATTTTCACTTTTATACCTTTTGAGGTACACATCTCTGAATGCTGATGAAATATAATCACAAAATTTCCCAGTTAACATAATTTTACAGTGTCATAACTGTTCCAACAATTTTCATATTTTTAAGCAGAGTCCAAACAGAAAACGGCAATAAATTCTGAGTGAAAGTCCGACTGAAAGAGAGGAAAGGACTGCCTCACAAAAAGAGAAGTACTACTTAGCCAGAGCTAGTGAATGTGAGGCATACAAAAAGTATGTCAATTTACACCGTGACTGCTTTGGCCAAACGAAAACTCTTATATTTGCTACGTCCGTCTGTTTGCGAACAGCAGGGGGTGAAAACCTTTCTAAATGCTGTTGCACCGTCGTCAGAAAATGGGCAAAACTCAGCTAAAAAAGATGAAATCAAAGCTTTGCTTTGCACGTTTATAAGTTTCCTTCCAGCCTTACTCATGTACACAATCAACAACCAATCTATGGCCAAAACAACAAGGAAACATCATCAGACCGTCCAGTTGTGTTTCTGCTGCAGACTCTGTGGAGTTTATTAATGCTCCTCCGATGAAGACAAGCTGTACCCCTACTGTGATCTCATTCTGTACGGATGATTTTGAACCGTCTCTCCACCAGATTCAGACTCAATGGAGGTCAGGATGGCGTCGGCACCGTAATTGACGTCCTGCTGGTTTTTGGTTCCTGGCGTGGAAAGTTACATCATCAAAAACTTCAACTTTTATTGTTCTAATAAAATGTAGACATCACTGTTCAGGTAGTAAAGTAATCAAGAAGGAATATGAGCTGGCATACATGACTTCACCGTGTCTCACGTTGTGTTGCAGCAAAAGCTCTGCTAACATCAGTTGGCTATTGCAGTATAGCGTTAGCTCCATAGAACAAGGAAGCTATTTATTGTTATTTCATAATGTAACTGATATATCAAATTGTATAGTAATGAAACATATTAAAATAATGTAAAAGAAGGAAGAAAACACAAGAAAGAATGAAAGAAAAAAAAAACTATCAGCGTAATCAGGTTAGCATAAGGTATGAGTTTCCGTTGTCTTTTGGAGAGAAGTTTATGTTACTGTACCGTAATAGGCAATGGAACGTAAATGAAGTAAGAAATTATTGAATACAGTAAACTAAAATAAAAAGCACATTACCGTCACATTTTCTCTCGACTTTTCTCGTGTTTGGGGTCGAAAATTAATAATAATAATAATAATAATAATAATAATAATAATAATAATAATAATAATAATAATAATAATAATAATAATAATAATAATAATAATAATGGTTTAGATTTATATAGCGCTTTTCTGAACACTCAAACACACTTTACATTGGATCCATTATTCATTCACTCCTCATTCATACTTGGTGATGGTAGACTACGTGTGTAGCCACAGCTGCCCTGGGGCAGACTGACGGAGGTGGGGCTGCCAATCTGCACCTATGGCCTCACTGACCACCAGCGGAACAATCACACACATTCACACACCAGCGAGTGCCCCACTGGAGGCAAGGAGGGTCAAGTGTCTTACCCAAGGACACAACGACAAATGACTCAGCAGGAGCGGGAATCGAACTGCCGATCTTAAATCATTGGACGACCCGCGATACCACTGAGCCACGCCCCAAAAAGGCGTTCATTTCGCGTTCGACTTCCAAATTTTGTTAGACTTCTAAGACAAAAAATTCTGAATTTTTTGGTCGAATTCCAATTTGTTCAATGTCTAAAGCGTTCGAAAAATCAAGGTTTGCTTGTATATATAATGCTTTATGCAATCCACTACATACACACCATGAGAACTACAGAAGCCCCACTTGGACTACAAACTATTCTATAAGTTATGGCCTATTGCAAAAAGGCAAACAGCATTGCATGAGGACAGCTCCTACTTACAACCGTATTTCCACTAAAAACAAATCCTCCTCTGTGCTTGCGAATCAATCCTACGGTATATGTGACCTGTTTTAGCTGCAGAAGAGGCGCAGCAAACTACCTGACTGCCTCCAGCAGAATCTTTGCTCTTTGAAACTGTCAGATGCAAACTCTCTAATGTGTGTGGCATGTCATCATCCCATCCCTTAAAATTGCTTTCACATCTGTCGTGATGTGACAGCCAGAAAGGCAGCCGGTAGCTGGCGGCCCGGGCTGACTCACAGTCTGGGGCTGGAAGAAAGGTTGTCTCTCCTTCTTTTTTATGTTAATCACACAGACCTGAAGAGAATGTTCAGGAGAAAGGATGAAGAGCTGTGGGAGAGAGAACAAAAGGAAGGGTGAAGAGTTCACGAAACTGGGGATGGCGTTTTGGGGAGAAGGATATTAAATATGAAGGGAGGTGCCGTGGAGGAAGAAACGTGGACGGGGAGCAGCAGCAGAGTGCCAGCGATAGCAGAGAAATGAGGGAGCATTAGATAAGATGAAGAATGGAAAGGAGAATGGTTAGTCGGGTTTTGCGTTTACAAACAACAACGTGATGAGTCAATGAGTCACTGCTGTCACTGCTACCCCAGAAGGTATAATGAGGCTATGTAGATGAAGAATGGCACCTCTAAGACAAAACCTCCTTTCCAGCAGAAATGCTGCGATCAATTTGTCACTTCAGCATGAGTGTAAATGTGACACTTTCATCTGTCACATAGTTAGCTCTGGCACGGATCGATCACTTATTAGTGTTGCATAGCTAACAAATGGAATAACACTGCATACTACACAGCTGCTCTGATGGAGAAAATGATGGTTTCTTGCTCCAGGAAAATTAAAAGGTGAATGAAAATGATGAATAAGTATCTATAACAAATCCGGTTCTTTATTAATATGCAGTGTGACTTAACAAAGGATTTAAATTAATTGCAATGTCATCTTTTATTTTCTTTTTCTTTTTTTAAATCGTTTTTTTTTAAATGGAAGCAGAAAAAGAAAGCGATAAGGGCACAATGACTCGGCAGCGTCAGGTGTGGATGGACGTTCTGGTTACAGATATGAGAGGAGTGGGAGGTGTCGGGGTATAGGTGACACACATGGCAGCGCCACATGCAGATGGTACACATGGATGAGCAGCCAGGGTAGCGAAGCATAAAACCAGCCAGCTCGCTGATCAGAAACCCACACACGTATGCACGCACGCACGCACGCACGCACACACACACACACACACACACACACACACACGCACACTCAAAAGCATGCTGAGAACACCAGTTATCTTGCCAGCCCTTTACTCACCCAAATCACCACTGTGAAAATTAATACCTCCAACCATCCATACAAAAACTTGCCATACACTCTATAGCAGACACACAAACACAGACGCACTCTAGAAATCAATAAGTGCATTAAATATTTAGTTGCTTTAAATGCTTCCTTAAAATTTTGGATGAAACCATTTTGAAACATTTCGCTTAATTCATTTTGTATTTTCAACGATAGCATGCACAACCAAAACAGCCTCATGTCCTGTTTAACATCAGATGTTTTTTATCTTAGCAAATTATTTTCTGTTTTTATTCACTTTTGTTTTTTGAGTCTTTTTTTTTTCAAAACTGACTCAAAAAAGTAAGACTATGCCAGTTTAAGACACGCACGCACGCACGCACACGCTCGCACACACACACACACACACACGCACACACACACACACACACACACACACACAATGAACAAACACACACCTTTACCTTAGGCAAGATTGAACAATACTTTATACATGGAAGCTCTCCAGACCCAGTGATGATCTCCATGCAGCACAACTTTGGTTTGTGTACTGCATTAAGTGCATTGTTGGTCATAGTAATCCCAATATTGACACGTAATCCAGTGATTCCTCACATACAGACTGTCAGAGCTGTGCAGAGCACAGTCACATGATGCAATGCTTCCAACGGTCCAACTTGTGAACATGTGGTAGATTAGCTTTTAGTTTGTTTCTTCACTGAGAGAAATCCTTTGCCAATAAATCTTATTCTAAGAACTCAATGAACACAATCTAGAAGATATATAAAACCATCACAGGTGGATGCCCCGGATTAGCATCACCAATTCTGTGTATGACCAAGTGTGATATTAGTCATAATCTCCACTTCTATTCTTAAGTAATGGTTGAAAAAAATGTCCAGAAATGTGTTTCTATACAACATCACAAAGCCAGACTAAAAAGTTTACCTTTTACTACTTGGATTTGAAATGTGATAAAATCCTTTTATTTTATGAGATACTACTGATTTTAAATTTTTACCACAAAATGTGTTCTGACAAGCTAAATGCATTCATCTGATCCTTGCTGCCACAGAGGCAAACAAACACAACCTCCTTTTGCATATTTTTCAAACATGCACACAAAGCCATTAAACCACACACTTTACAGATAAACACATACAATAAAGCATGGTGACGGCCCTACATACAATAAAGCATGGTGCGTCGGGAAGGACACGGGGGGCTGAAAGCAATCTTCAGGCTGACCTTGAGAGGGGAGGACAAAATGTGTGATTGAGGGAGAAAAAAACCCCCAATGTGAGGAAAAGGAGTGAAATACATTATCTATCTCCACTGGCAGAGGGAAACAAATGCTTTCAGTGAGATTGAGGACACAACGCCCTCACTCATTGACACACACACACACACACACACATGCACATTTTGGCTCAAAGATCACTGGATGGACAACACCAAAGGGAGAGAAACTCATTTTCCTAAAGCAGAGGGGAAACAGAGAGAGAGAGAGAGAGAGAGAGAAAGAGAAAGAGAGAGAGGGAGAGGAATAAGAAAATGAAGCAAATAAAGATGATGGAGGTAAAAGGCGAAAAATGGTGGGTGGAGGGTGTAGAGGAGCAGTGAGGACGCCAAAGAAGGTGGAAACAAACGGGGAGAAGAAGTGAAGCAGACAGAGACAGATGGACAAAGTAAAGCGAGGGACGGGAGAAGGAGAGATGACTGCTAGTGACCGGCCTTTGTAGATGGCCGTCGATGCTCACTTTTGAGTCGGCCTCACTGAGGAAAAGTCTTAATGACTCATGGCGTGATACTCCACATAATCATGCTGATCATGTGTGGGTCTGTGTTACTGTGTGTGTGTGTGTGTGTGTGTGAGTGTGTGTGTGTGTGTGCGTACGATCCACCGCTCTTGTAACAGAGCACTTTATTACCATCTGTTCCCACACATGTTTATTTGTTTAGCCGTGACACACACGTCTTCTTCAATCGTCTCGCTATTTTTTCTCTCCCCCACTCTGTGCTTCTTCCAATCGCCTCTTCCTTTGTGTCCTCTGTTCCCCTCTGTCTCACCCGTCCAAGTGGATGGGTCGCATTCTAATAAAACAACTAAAACAAAAAAGAACAGAAATCACAGCCATTATCTCAGTGGCTTTCTAACTACCTCGCTCGCCGTGGTGAAATGGAATGAAATTGCGCTCCAGCCATTTTAATCAAAGTGTGCCTGAGTGTCAGCCTGTGTCAAAGTGTGTGTGTGTGTGTGTGTGTGTGTGGGTGTGAGTGTGTGTGTTCGTGTGAGTGTGGTCCTCAGTACCTGCAAAGGCCATTAGGTGGAGCTGGTGCCTGACTGACAGGGAGAGAGAGTTTGGACCGCTGAATGAAGGGGAAAGTTCTCTCCTCTGACAGTTCTGACTCACTTCAAGGTGTGTAGTGTTGCATTTAACCCGGATTGCTGACCAGCAATTATTATTATAATTTTAAATTTTTGGTAAGGTGAGTATCAAGGATCTTACAGATTGGAGGCAAAAGAAAAATTCTTTAATTGTAATTATTTGGGAACTCTATGTCAAAAACATAGAATAATAAAGTATTTTTTTTATACAGGAAAAGAAGATAACAAAACCAGTAAACTGGAATGTGCTCCTGCTGCTGAAACACCGCATGAAACGAAAAAGCAAGAATTAAAAATAATAAAGATTAAAAAAACAAACACACATCTGACACACATTTAGTCTTGACGCTAAAGCAAAATGTGAAATAATAAACTTCTGCTAGAATTTCTCAAGTTGTGCTTTTACTTTCTAAGAAGGGTTTTCAAACACTCAGTGTAACTGAATTTTTTGACATCATATAAAAAAGTACAAAGGGCACACACAAACACACGCACGCACATACACACACACACACCTGTTCGACCACAGACCTTGTTGGCACTTCAGAGGAAAGGGGACGGTCGCCTGGAGGAAGGGCAGGTGTCCACAGACGGAGTTCTCTCTCTCTTTCTCCACCACAGATGGACTCAATCACACCTATTTCTCTCTCACATGCCCTATAGCTGCATTATCAGCATGAGTGTGTGCCTGGCTGACTTGTTTATCCTCACATAAAACAGACGTCATCTGAACAAGTTGATAAACATCTATATGTGTAGTGTGCTTTTAGCCTACAGCCCAGCACATTTGGTGTTTACTATGTGATGATGAGGCTGCTACAGTGTGGAAACACTCGACCTCTGCTAATCTAGCAGTGTATTGAAGGCAAGGCGCAGGTTACAGTAAGTGTGTGTTGAGTGCGATGTGCACATTCTTGAAAATCTCACCCCCGTGTTTCAGAAAACCACATGAATTTGAATGATATTATATCCCATCCCAAATTCTTTGCATTTGGTAATAGGTGAAACCGCATGAGGTGGCCTGCAGAGGGTCTGTCTGTCTCAGAAGGCGGGGGGTCCAGCTAGCCAATGGGACCACCCGCTCAGTAAAGCAGGAAGTGAACCACCAATCTGTCATCTGTCTTCATAAACCCACCAGTCAGGACCCTCCTAATTAGTCACCATGGAAACCATGGCTAATTCCCTGGTCTGCCATGCCAATCACGTCCTGTCTGTGGCAGAAATCAGAAAAACACATTTATCCACCGCTGGGCCCGATCTGTGTAACAGATGTGTGTTTGCGTGAAAAAAGAAAAAAAGAAAAAATAAATAAATAAATATATATATATATATATATATACACACACACACACACACACAGTATATATACAGTATATATATATATATATATATATATACACACACACACACACACACACACACACACACACACACACACACACATATACATGCGTGTGTGTGTATATACAGTATATATGTGTGTTTGTATATATATAATTATATAGAGTATATATAATTTATATATAAAATTTATATATGTGCGTGTGTGTGTGCGTGTATGTATATATGTGCATATATACATATATACTGTATATTAGCGTGTATCTTTATGTGTGTGTATGTGTGTGAGGGCGTTTCAGGCTGCTTTTGAGTGTAAGCTAGTGAAAGCACTGTAATTCCTTAGACAATGTTGCCTTTATGTTTGGGGGAAAGAAACCCATATTACGCCTGTCTAGCTTGTTAATTCATGATGTTTGCACAGATAGGAGGCAGACGTGTCAGAGCCGCCGAATGGGGTGTGTGGCATGTTGTGATTGTCTGTGGGAACTGCTTGATGAGTGCTAGCAATCCCCTCACACCCACGAAGCAATCAAACAACTATTATATGACACGCAGGCAAGCAAAAAAACAAAAAAACCAACCCCCCCTCCCTCCCCCACACACACACACACAGACTGAGACATATTGTAGACACAGTTTACCTTTCCGGTCAAACTCTTCTGTCAAACACAAATCCGACCGTTATTGAGCAATCTGCATATTGACTTACAAAACTCACGACAAATCAGAACATTTGGATTTTAAATGAAAGCCACATCACATTTAAATATTGAATCAATTAATCAGCACTGAGTTTGAAAGGCAAATACCTCAAAATAACCTTGTAAATATTGAAGAACAGGCTTGAATAAATTAAAGATTGGAGTGGAGAAGAGCCGAAGCGTGTCCCGTGCGTTTTTTCCGTTCAGCTACCTGTCAATCACTGTAATTATCATCAAATGGAATGTGTTCACCAGAAGGCTGGGGGCTGACACACAACGGCACAGATATGTACGAACCAACTTTCACATCGGTGACCGATAAACTCGCACGGACAGACATACACATGCTGAATCTCACACGGGCAGCACATTGGCATTCATGGATGGCAGTCATAACTTCGGGCGATCATCAAAGCCAAGTTTGATTCAGATGTATGCTGTTTGATCGCTGCCAAAGCTTCCAACTCTCTCACACACACACACAGACACGCGAAAGCACATACATATAATCTACATTTGAGATGAGAAATTATTTAGATACTTTTGCGCTCTGAGCATGTGAGCATGTGACTGAAGATCCAACTTACAAGGATTGTCTATTGTCCCTTGCGCTGGAGAGAACAACACAACGCCATGGTACACTGGAGTGACAAAGAAGAATCCAAGGGTCTTACCTGTCTCGTGAGAGAGGGTCTTGTTTCTTCCCGTGTTGCCTGAGTGATGCATTGCTCCGTACTCTTCTCTGTTTCTGATTAACCCTCTACCCTTATCCCCTCTCCTCCTCACTCCACTCCTCTCCTCTCCCTTTAGAGTCCTCTTTTCTTGAGTCTCAATCTTTTGCACCCTGTTTTCTCCCTTTTGTCAAAGTCTTTGCTGCCTGATGTCTCTCCTTCACTAGTGTTCTTGATTCCCTTTCTTCCTCCCTTCGTCTTGTTTTCAGCGAGCTCTCTCAGGCACAATCCACTAGCTGAGTGCCGGAGCACCGCACAGGAGGAGGAGGAGGAGGAGAGAGAGAGAGAGAGAGAGAGAGGGAGTGGGTGAGAGCGAGGGATGGAGAGAGAGAGAGAGAGAGATGGAACAGGAGCACCGCGAACCACACTGGTGTGAATCAACACACTTGCGCACGTGTAGCTGTTGCACTGCAGAGAAGAATGCCACACACCATAAAACAGAAGTGAAAAAGGATGAGCACGATGGTCTGCACTGCTTTCCTCCTTTTCCAGGGGAGAACGGGTCTTTTTTTTGTCTCCCTCTTGTTTCTAGTCCTTTTTGCTCAATCCGTCACAGATCAAGGCCACCTTGGGTGTGGGGGAATGGGTGGATGAGGAGACACTGAGAGAAAAAATGAATGCCTTTCAGCCTATGGCAGGCAGAGCAGTAGAGAAGGGGAGATGT
Organism: Antennarius striatus; assembly: GCF_040054535.1. NCBI lineage: Eukaryota > Metazoa > Chordata > Actinopteri > Lophiiformes > Antennariidae > Antennarius > Antennarius striatus. The sequence continues at coordinate 17,021,980 of NC_090785.1, read as the reverse complement.
GGCTGCCGCTCCATCCTCCATCTGCCCACAGCAGAGACTGAGAGCAGACTCAACACACACACACAAACACTCTCTCTCTCTCGCTCTCTCTCTCTCGCTCTCTCTCTCTCTCCCTCTCTCTCTCTCTCCCAGTAACGCCACACTATTTGAGGTGGGGGGTAGGAAGATTGTCGTTGGGAGATACTGAACGAGCCGAAGGGAGAGAGCAAATTGGGTAGGGGTGAGACACAGAAAGAGGGCGCACGCAGAGGTAGATAGTGGGAGGAAATGGGGGTGGCAACAAGGGCGGAAGAAAGCGATGGAGCCCACGAGCGATAGTGAAAGGGTGACAGAGTCATGGGAATGTGACAAAGCACGCACATCAGAGTCGAAGGGCAAAGAGAGTGAGAGAGGGGAGAAAGGGATAAAATGAGATATAGGTGACGCAAGGGAATGGTGGCTGGAGGAGAGGAGGGGAAGACGCAAAGGTAGACAGAGTGGAAAGACAGGGGGCTGATGTTAGAGAGAGAAAAGACAAGGCACTGAAGCAGAGATGCAGAGCAAGAGGGGGGGAGGAAGGGCAGAGGACACTGCGGCATTGAAGCCAGTAATATGTCAGATTTTACATTGCGTGTTCACATTCACATAATGCCCCTAAACAGAAGGAAAAAATATATATAATGCATCAAGATGACAGCCATAGAACACTATTCCTGGAACCAAACGTCATCCTCACAAATGGCGGTTGAGATGAAAACTAAATGTTTTTGTCCTCTGACTGAAAGACACGGCTTTATCACAGAGATCAGCAGCAGATTAGCTGAATGAGCCGCGACATAAAGGTGCGTTTCTCACCGGCCACCGGCTCAGGTGGCAGGTGAGCAGGTGAGTGAGGGTCCCCACAGTGTCCAGCAGAGGGCAGACATCATGCCACTGATCAACCGACATAGATCAGCTCCATCTTATCAACATGTAATCATCGTTATATTAGAGAAAGACCTCCAGAGAAGATTGCATGGAGATTTAGTTTTTTATCTCTCACCTGATGGAATAAATAGAGATATTTGAGCCACACCAGAGGAACGCTGTCTCAGAAAAAGAGTGGACAAGGATCTAGGAGTGAAAAGGTGATGCATACACTCCAAGGCCTTTAGCTGCAGGTTATGAACTGCCATATAGAGGAGAGCCTGACACAGAACAGGTATGTGTAGTGCTGTGCGAACTGTGATAAAGATGAGAAGAAGATGAGCGGTAAAGGCCAACCCCTGAGCCACCACTACAGAGAGCTGCTGTCAGCTTCATTTTCTCCCTCTTCATGTGGCATTCTCAGACACCATCTATCATCCTCAACGAGCACATAGTGTTCCACGGCACCCCTGGCGCACACACACACACTTACACACACACACACTTACACACACACACACTTACACACACACACACACACACACACACACACACACACTCACACACACACACACACACACACACGTTAATGCACAGGTGGCGAGGCTCGATTTACAGTAGAGGTTGCAGCGGACGTGGAGAGGGGGAGGGGCAGTCTGCAGCTAAGACTTCATTATCATAAAGTTGAGAGAGCGGTCCAGGTAGAATCAGAGGGAGGCGCTGGATTTCTCGATGAGGTTCACATCAATTTGTCATGATAAAAAAAAAAAAAACATCCTCGACAGAAACAAATTGCTTTCTTGACAACACCTTGTAATACTCCATCATGCACGCACTCACACACACACACACGCACGCACGCGCACACACACACACATGTGTGGGCATACGTGGACGCAAAGTGATACATTTTCTCATGCAGGTTATTTGTCAATGCCATTCGGCATCATTATACCTGGCACATCTGTATAACCATATATATTAGATGCACATGTGGGCTTCACATGTTCTCCCACATGGTTCGATTCTCTGGAGAGTCCGTTCACCCTGGTGCGCTCCAGTTTGGAGGGCGTAAGGCTGGACCGATGAGAAAGTGAAGCGAAGAAGAAGGATGTATCAAAGGAACGGTAATGAGAGCATGCTGAAAGGTCATCCAGACTAAGGAGCAAGAATCATCTAACAGTATGAGAAGTAAAACCTCTGTTTATACGAACTGTCATGCAGATCTATTCAATCTCCCCCTCTTTTTGTCGTCTCATTAATCCACTGTTGAGATTCTGAAAAAAGCAACTGTACACTCCTCCACACTCCAATATCCCACCGTCTCATAATCCCTTTTTTCCCTCTGTGACAGTTTTTGTTCTTTCCCTCCTCTACCTTTGCCAGTTCTCCTCCACCTCCCTCGACCTGTTTCTCCTCCCTCGATGCACCTGCTGAACTAAGACACCAAGGGAGGGTGGGCAAAATATGGGGGAGAAAGAAAGAGAGAGCGAGCGAGAAGTGGTGGGGGATAGATGGAGAAAGAAGGTGTGCTGTAAGGTGCCCCCATGGGTTGAACATGGTCATTTGTCATGAGGCTGAAAGCTTAAGAAAAGACTAGTTAACCTTTACAGCTGATCCCTGTGAGACAACGGGGGGAAAAAAAACCCCACAGCCCAGCAAAACACCTCCAGGAGAAAGGATACACTGTGTGCACACACATACGGACATGCATGCGTGACCGGCCATAGCAGTGGTCTTCAGAATCCAGAATCGATAGCAACGACACCCACTCCACCAGGAGCGAGGGGACGTTATCGTCTTCTCAGCTACCCCCTCCCATTCAGCTGTCGCTTATTTCCCTCGGTAAAATAAATTGTTGTCTCCAAGGCCCTTTTCCTTCCTCCTTCACCCACACCACCTCCCATCCTTGTCATGCCCAGACCCTGCCAGAGTAATTAATCACCTTGTGCTAATGAGCTATTAACTAATGACAGATTGACATGCCTCTGCCTGTGTGCGCATGTCTGGGTTTGTGTCGGTGTGTCTGCGCAAGCATGTGTGAGTGTCGCTAGAGCCACTCTCAGCACACTAATGTGATTAATAAGGTTAAGCTCTTATTAGGCAGGGAGCAGAAGGAGTACGCACTCACACACACACACATGCATACACACATACACACGGAGAAGAAGGCATCCGCGGACGTAAAACACCACAAACTGAATGAGTAGTGTTGCCCTAAGTTGAGTAGAAATAAAACTAGGCCACATAAAAAACTACAATCAGCTGCTTCATACGTTTCACCATATATTCTCATTACCCAGTGGATGACACTGGTGTAGTCTATACTAATCACATCTCAGGGAAAAGAAGCAGAGCGTTGAAGGAATGCACATCGCCATGACCTCCATCGAAACTGAGCTTTTAACAAATACAACTGTTATAAATAAATTTTTCTTTCTTTTCTTTCTTTAACCAACGCTGCTATTTGTTGACTCTTTTACAGTCAGCCAGCGTGGGACTCATTCAAGCGGGTGTAGGTCAACAGAGTGTGTGCTTTGTTTGCTTCATGTGACCTTAAAAATAAAAACAAGACACATGCCAACCTTCTAGAATTTGATGACACGAATGGTCGCTTTGTGAGCAAACCAGAAGAATCTTTAAAGCAATGTCCTTGTTTCTTTCTATAGTCTCATTTTAGCAACACTCACGTCCTAACAGACTGTGTACCAAACAATTACAGCGTAAAAGAGACACACTATATCAAACTGTAACACAAATCTTACTTGAGACAGGTGATTACAGTAGAGGCCTGTACCTGGAGTCTGTTTAATCAGATATATCGGATTCTGAAGCCTCTGCTTTCTAATTCCAAGAGAAATGTAGTTACAGCTAGATCATGTACTCAGGAGAATCCTTGCACTACATAATAGGCAGTCTAACCTAGCTGCACGTGTGCACATTCGTGCAACTGCGTATATTGTGCATGTGCCAGCACATTGTGCCGTATGCACCTCTGTGTGTTTCTGACCCAACAGCTTGTCCCTCTGGAGAAGTTTTGGCGCATATCGAGACTCATTTGCATTCTCGCAGCACTCTCAGTTTTTTTTCTGTGGCTTTAGAAGTGAACAGCTGCTTAATGGTCATAGCTCTTCAGAGACAGGACATTGGGAAGCACAGAGGGGGTTAGCCAGGGATTCTGCACTGCTAAACACACACACACACACACACACACACAAACACACACAAACACGCACACACATACACACACACACATGCTCACTAAGGCACGCACCAGGTAAACCTGGTTCTGCTATGGTTCTAAGAGCGAGATGTGACCATTTAGCAGATGTTTTCCTTACTAAAATTGACTTTGGAGGATTTTCACGCCGTTGAATTTAACTACAATGAAAAACAAACCAAGCCACAAATGCATTATATTGTCGCTGATGTGACAACGAGAGAAAAATCCTTTGCACAACAAAGCTGTCGGTTTCTGAATGCATAACATCTACTCTATGCCGCGGAAATCATTGAAATCCTGAGTTTTGAGAGGAAAGATGGATTGATGCATGTTAGGAGCAGTGGATGGTATTTGTAAAACTTGATTTGAAAAGCAAGAAAATGGGGTTGGAGCTGGGAACTTGGGGCGTAGGGAGGTTGAGTGCTTTCCGTAATTCTTGTGGAGCCACACAAGTTCAAATAAGCAATTTGAAACCTGCACCACAGACACACGGCTGCACGCCACACTGACAAAAAACATCGGTTTTCATCTCCACACTCATTTGACTGCTTGAGCTGAATGAACAGCACAGGTGGGTTGTGTTTCATGAGATGCCAGAAGACGGGATTTAGTGAAATAGATGAGAGAGAGGTCATTAAGCTTTAACCTACATAAGTCTGAGATGAAGTCAATGTCATATTTACAGGAAAACATATTTACAGGAATTGGTCAGAACACAAAAATATTTCTGAATGCTGGACCCACTCTGTTCATAAATGTGACAAATAAAATATTGTAATATCTCTGATTCAAAATGAAAAGGAAAAAAAAACATTTTTTTTCTGAGAATGGATTCAGCACAAACTGTCAAATTTACAAGATGCCTGACAAATAAAACATTTGTAACAAATAAGAAGATTCCTTGGATGAAGTGTCTGTATAATTCTAGTTCTGCTTGGGGGTCCAGGGACTGTGTAGATTTATCACAGCTACATAAAACATTCTTTAATATTTTTCCATTTAAAAAAATAAACACACACACACGCACGCACGCACGCACGCACACACGCACACACACACACAAACACCAGAGCGTAACATTTCTAACACGAAATATGTCTAATTAATGTAAGACATTTGATGGCAAGTTGAATATTTTGTTAATTTTTATCAAATGTTCAGTGGAGGCTTTAAAAGGATTTCCGTGATTTTTGTTTTTTCAGATTTAGTTTGAACAAGATCAGAGGGAAATGAAAAAGTTAACACAGTGTGCCCTCGTTACTCAAGGTTAATGCGTTCCAGGAACCACACGCGAATAACAAATTCTGCGATATAGTGACAAACTATTTATCTTATTATTTATTGTAGTTTAAACTTTTAGGAGCCCTCCCCATACTGATATTAAACCACCTTCTACCACCTTTACCTTTTCCCAGACTCTTATCATCGACTGGTTACAGCACATTTGTGTGTCATGGAAGTGTGTTCCGAGACTCATGGAACGTAGTGCACTTCAGGATGCCGTCAGCCAATAGAATGCCGTCAGCATTCTATCTGCCATCAGCATTCGCAATGAGGTCATGTCGCGAGTGTTGATGCGCAAATGCGGGTGATCTGTACTTTACATCTGGAATACTTATAACAACAATTTGACTTCTAGAAATTCCACATTGGACACTGCAGGACTCACCTAATCATCGTATTCTTTCCATGAGGCGTTATGATAAAGTGTGGATGCATCTTCGAAAGAACAAACAAACAAACATACAAACAAACAAACAGGCATAAAGCCCATCTGTGTTAAGCAAAATCAAACCATTTCTCTTGCAGTACCTACATGCAGTAAAGCCACAGCAAACGGCGACTGCCTTGATGGCAGATCAGTGGACCGTTTTATAAATCATCATGATCTCCAACAAGCAAAAGGTGCGTGCAGCGACTGGATAGAAGAAGTCCTACAACTCTATAAAGCATTATTTTTCTTGTTCTGGTTCTCTTGCTTTTCAACATCTTGCTCCAAGGTCAAATCTGTCAAACAGCATTTCCTATTAAGAAGTTTAAATCTTGCCTTGAGGGCAACACAGTGGCACACTGGGTAGTGCTGTTGCCTCACAGCTAGAAGGTCTTTGGTTCAATTCCACAAGAGGACTTCCTGTGCAGATATTGTAAGTTCTCCCCATGTCTGTGTGGGTTATCTCTGGGTTCTACAACTTGGTACCACTGCCAAAAACATATAATTTAGGTGAACTAGACTATAATTTGTCTATAGGCATGAGTGTGAGTGCGGGTGTCTGTCTTTCTGTTTGGCGATGAACTGTTGACTTGTCCATGGCGTTAAAGTCATCATCATCTAGCTCATGCTACTTTAGCTTCCTACTTCATAACACATGACACTCTCATCTTGGACCAAGACTTTGTTCTAGGTGTTAAGAATAAAAATTGGATGATGATGAGTGTAGTCAGAGGCACATGAATATAAATATCCCAATAAAAATAAAATAAAAACTCAAATATAACAGACAGCAACCCACCAAATCTCAGACTGGTATATCTGGACGATAAGGAGGAGCTGCAAGGGTTTGGAGCAGCTAGATAAGATAATCAGGGGACAGGACAGCTCTAGCATGGAGACAAATGACCTCCTGACATCACAGACCTGGTGAGTCCGAGGAGCGGTGGGTAATAAACGCCTCCATATGCATATAAAGAGCCGAAGAAGCGGACGACACAGAAGCACAGGAGGAGAGCTGCATCAAACACAAGGATTGATAAGCTTGTAATTTTCTCTTTTCTGCCTGATAAAGATGATGAATCCCTCTTTGGGGAATTTTATCAGACTCCAACAAAGAGCATATACACAAGCAGTGCTGCAACAAACCTTTCATGGGTAAGTAAACAGCGGCAAATAAACAAATACAAATCTCGTGTTTATCCCGGTGTGAAACAAAAGTGCATGAATAAATCCTCACATTATAACTCAGGGAAAAGTTTTAGTGGCCACCCATAAACAAATATAGTCAATATTATTCTTAGGAGGAAACAAACACTAAATAGTTAAGATCCTATAAGGTTACATGCATGTACTTTCCAGGAAGGACGGGATTGATTTCTAGCTGTGCAGTGTGTGCATATCTGTGTGTGTGTGTGCGTGTGTGTGTGTGTGTCCTTCGCTAGCTCTTTACTGGGCATGAATGCTACCTCTTTATCAGACTGAATAGATTACAATGCATATGCCACACAGATCAATACACACAAGTTATGGCCAAATTAATTGCTTGTGACAACAGAAGAAAGACCACGGAGCTTGTGAGGGCAGGAAGCAACCTTGGATGGGTAAGCACTGTAAATATAAAGTGAGCGCGCTTGTGTGTTAGTGTGTGTGAGCTCATTTAATGAATTGTGCAAGCTCACAATAGTCATTGTTAGTCAATAAGCAATTTCTATGTAAACAGCCTGCAAAATGTGCAGTCGATCAAACTTAAAGGAAATGCTCCTGAAATGTTAAAATATGAAATGAAAAATTCTGGAGACGAGGAATGGTACGCGTGCATGAATTGAGAAGCAGAGCAAAAGAGAGGGAGAAAAAACTGGGGATGAAAAAGGGAAAACAAGTGGGTTTGGGGATTTCTGTCTTTATGATGGATAGATCAAGAGAATAGAGGCTCCCAGAAGGAGAACTGTAAAAATAGGCTAGCACCTCTCCCTCGACACCTCTCCTCTTTCCCCATTTATCTAATCAGTAGTCTCCTCTCCCTCTTCCTTTCACCTATGACTTCACCCTCGCTCCTCCTCTTACCCTCCTGGTGCTGTTGTTCTCTGCTGTGTGTTTCATGAAACCATCTCCCAGCATCCCTCCTCCATCCTCAGAGTCCATTTAGTCATCCACTTACACCTACACCCGACGTAGACGAAAGACAAAAACCTCGCCATCCCACTGGGTTTCCTCTTCATCACATCACGGCGGCGGAGGCTTTAAAACATTCCGCTGTGCTGATCCCACATGGCACACTTATACAGTAAACTTTGGCTTTTGATGAAAAACCTATATTTACACCCAGGGATTGCGTACATCCCTTTTCATATCAGCATCCTTGCTTTGTATTCATATAGCTATACAGATTCAATACATTCAAACTAGTGGTCTATGAGGGATACTAATAGAAGTCGTTCAGAGCACCACTTATTGTCCTGTGTGTCTCCGAAGCTCAACAAGCCAAACGGCAGTTAAACCACACGGAGAATGGAAACAGTCCTCCATGACTTCGTCCGTGTTTTTTGCCAAGTCTCGCTTCCATTCTCGTTCTGTCTTCTCCGATATCTATCACTTTCTTACTCATTAACCACCCCATCCCTTCTTTTTTCCTCTTTTTCTCTGTGGAGAGGAAAAAAACAAACAGCTGTCAGGGTCAGGCTTGCAGATGAATTCCAAATGACTTTGAAGGGCACAGGGGCCGACCAACTTTCTCCAGAGGAGCGGCTGGTTACAACACAAGTGCATGCGAATGAAAACAGGCGCACAACTTTCTACCAATACACATACACACACACGCATACACACACAGAGGCACAAACATAGAGTGGAGCTGCTCTTTGAATCAATACTGCATCTTAAGTCAGCCCACTGTCAAGGTGAAGGCAGTGTGTGTGTGTAAAGTGTGGGTGTCTACACAAACATCACATACATAAGCAAAGTGTGTACCTGTGTTTGTGTATGTGTGTGTGTGTGCGTGTGTGTATGAGTAGTTAAAGCTTGCTCCCGTGTGATGACTCAGATGCAGTGAAGTTAAATAAACAGAAATACATTGTGCCCAGGTTTCATCACTTCCTCTGGCTCAGATTTATTTCGGAAGAATCTCCTCTAAACTTTAGTAAAGACGCAGGAAGTCAATTTCACCTTCGCCGGAGCGCCGCCCATGGCTCAATCTGCTGCTCTCGTTGGGTCAAGATGAGTCAATGAATCACTTTTCATCTTATCAATCATATCTATGGCGTATCTCTCCATCTTGTCAGATGTTTGCGTCCACCCTCTATCACTGTCTGCTCCCGTTCATCCATCACCAGGCAGAGAGCTCTGCTTATCCAGAGGTGCTAAGCAAAAGTTTAATCGAGATGTTCACGTCATTCTTAATTCTCCTCTGCCATTTGTTTTCTAATGGAGTCAATACTGCAGTCTGAAATGATTATCCAACAAAATTAAATATATTAACTAGTCGATCTTGATTGAAAGAGCAGTGCAGAGGAGTTTGTATACAGGTGGGGAACAAATGATTGGAAAATTATATGCTAGGTGCTAGGTCGCTTTTGCATCTCCGATGATGCACTGCTGCCATTTAGTGTTTCATTTATGGATGGCGTGTTATGTACTTGTTTTTAAAAAAAATAGTTTTAATGATAAGGTCATTAATTTAGTATTTGTCTTTTCTGCTAAAGTCACAAACAGTCCTGTGGTTGATTTGCTTTGCTATTAAAATGCATGTGCATACTCAAAAATACATCTATACTCAGATTATTTTTGTGAAGTTGGTCAGTATGAGTTCAAATGAATAAAAATATGAAAACCTTCTCTGTAATTTGTTTGTTTGTCACACAACAACAGAAACGTCTCCGGAGCTCTACTGGAGGTGATGAAGACAATTCTTCCAGATATTGCCTCAGTATTTTGATAGTGGTGATTGGGCAATCATAAAATATCTTCATCAATTTGTGAAAGCATCCACACTGTTTAGGAAACACACAGTTATGCAATAACATAAGCATCTTAGCAATTCTGCATAAGATTGCTGTACTTGACTGAAGTTGTCTACAGGGCCAAAAAAAAAAATTGGAATCAATTTCTAACGACACATAAAACAAGTTCTTACTTCTGCAGAGCAGTTTTCAACAATGAGGCACAGTATTTAATTCAGTTTTTACTACTCATCTGTATGTGTGTGTGTGCAAGTGTGTGTGTGTGTGTGTGTGTGTGTGTGTGTGTGTGTGCGCGCGCCTGCTTGTGAATGTGTTAGTCCTTGAAAGTCTTTCAGTTTTGGCAGTGAGATCAGAGGAAATGTGTGTTGTTGTGTTTGTGAGTGTGTGTTGATCATGAGAGTGTGTTACAGGCAGAAAGAGGGAAAGAAATAGAGAGAGAGAGGGAAAGAGAGAGAAAGGGAGAGAAAAAGAACGACGGCATGAGAGTGAGATTCTGCCATGAGACATTTGATGTCGAAGAACAGTGTCTACTGTCTGCTGCCAACTGCCAACGCTCTATCACCTTCCCAACACATGGCCTCCGCAAACTGTGCATGTGTGTTAGCGTGTGCATGTGTTTGTGCAAGTGGCCTGATTAGACAGGGACTTGGCTATGTGACACTGCTACAGAGCTAGTTAGACTCTTAACATGCACCTCGCTGTGTCACAGTGTAAATGTGTGGGCCCAGGAACACAAAATAGGATTTTGTTTTTAATCACATGACAGAGACATGGAGAGAGACAGGGGAGAGTGGTGAGTGTGAAATGGTGCGTGTGTGTGTGTGTGTGTGTGTGTGTGTGTGTGTGTGTGTGTGCATGTGTGTGCCTGTGCATGTGTGTGTGTGTGTGTGTGCCTGTGCGTGTGTGTGAGCGTGCGTGTGTGTGAGCGTGCGTGTGTGTGTATGTGTGTGTGTGTGAGTATGTGGGCGTATTGGAAAGGGTGCATAATCTCACATTTGGTACCTCTCATCCCACACCGGCAATCTTTGGATGAGTTGTTGCCATATAAAGTCAAGCACACTTAGGGCTAATTGACTGATGTATGCATGCTTCTGTACATTTCTGTATGCTGGTAATTTTCTCTTTCTCTTTCTCTCTGTGTTTAGAGCAAACATTATTATGGACCTGAAGTGCAAATCACAACAACAAACTCTTAATCAGATTAACATGAAAACATGGCAAGCATGGCAACAAATGAGGAATCCCAATGACATTAACTTCTACTAAAAATTATACATACATCCTTGCTAGATGACGGCAAACACCAAGGGTGTATAAAACATTCACTTCCTGTTAAAGGAAGTGCCAGTGCATCTGTCCAACCAGCGACAATCTGTGTTGATAGTGGATACCCATTATTTTCCGGTCGAAGTTAATATTGTGGTCTTGTTATTGTGTTTTCTGTTTCTTATTTGCAAATTTTTTTTATGTGTTTTGTGAATTACTGTTGTGCTTTCTTATCTGCCATTGTGTGTATTTTTGTTATTGTTGTTGTTTTTCTATCTGGCATTGTGATTTGCACTTCAGGGCCACCGTACAGAATACTCCAAAGCCTGATTTCTATTTTTAGCATTAGAAGGCCATAAGATTCTTTCATGACTTTTAGTTATGTGATTAAAAAGAAAGCAAGGTACCGTTGATGTGAAGAACTAAGAGATGGGGAAACAAAAGCAATTAAAATTAAAAAATGCAGAAGAAAGGCAAAAATGGAATCTGTTAAAAAAGTCAAACACTTGTCTTTGACTCACACTGCCTACGTAAACGTAGGTACGAACAAACAAAACTAAGACAGTGATTGAGTTAATATCATGTGTGCATGTTAATTGTGAAAGTCATGCATGGCAAATGGTTATAAAAAAAAGTATGTGCTCTTATGATTGAGGTGATCTCTGCACATCAGGTCAACTACACTGACGGGAAGATTCAGAGGGTTTTTCCAACCCCGAAAGGCTTGAGAGAGAAAAGAAGTGAAAGAAGAAAAAGAGGAGGGCCTAGAATCTAAAGTAAGTAAAATCAATATGTAGACTTGTGACAAGATACAAAAGGACTTAGACTGAAAATAAGATTATACAATATAGATAAGGCCATGCCCTGAGAATCTGGCAGTTCTTATCTTTTCATTGCAAATTTCTATTTTCACCCTCAGTGTTTAGCTTAGCAATGCCTTGTCTCCTATTGCATTTGGAGTAATGTGTTCAGAGGGCTCCGTTGCATTAATTAGACCCAGAGGTAACAAAAGAATGTTATTATTGATCTGAGTTGACAATTTTTTTTTGTCTGTTGGTGAGGTGTACAATGAAAGACTATTCAGCGATTATGGAAGAAAGCCAGAGGGTGTCAATATCATAAAAATCTGCAATGACTAGACCAACGTGTCAATGTTAGTTTAAAGCGACATGTTTTTAAAAGTACATGATGGTACAAAAGCTTTCCCCACATTGACCTTGTCAATAAGCGGCACTTCAATAGGTCTAATGTTGATTAGTTAAGCAATTACTTTATATTATTAGGTGTAATAATAGTTAAAATGATTCAGTATCAGTCCACATGAAGGAAAAAACCCATCTCAATCAAAGACTGCTGACCCGCACTGCTATTAGACCAACAGTCCTGAATCAAGCACAAGGTCGTGAAGCTAACTTTATTTTCAAGGTTAAGCCAGCTAAAATTTCCACAAAAGATGGAATACAATGTTTTTGTTCTTGTTTGCCACAGACAGCAACTGCACAGTCCTCGACATACATAATACCCTACCCTGCATAATGTCTCTGAACAGAATGTCAGTGTGAGAGGGCTGTGGCAAGAACATTTCAACAGGGCTCCGCTCTTTATCCCAAGCTGAGGTTTATACCACCTGCTACACAACAGTAGTGTAAAAAGCCCGAAAAATGTTGCTAAAATAAACACAAAGACAATCTTGTTTTGATATAAAGCAACTTGAAATGTAACTTGAAATGACTAGATTTGACTGACCTGGGTGGTGCAGGGTGGGTGATTGTGATACTGTTAATAACAGAAATGTGTCACTTACACCCCCATCAATTCTGTGACTGCACCAATCAATTGAAAATTCCTTGATTGATGCTGAAACTGATTTGATTAGCGATGATAATTAGCTTGTAACATTTACACCATATTCACTGTTATTGATTGCAATGACTTTCCACTGTCTGACCTAAAACAGATACTGTAGTTATGACATTGCAAAGTGACCAAATGGGTCCAGAGGCTGGAGGAAGCTCATCTATCGATCACATATGAAGGTGACCAAGGCTGTATTATTGATTATAACAGGAAAGACAAGTTTGCTTTTGCAAAACTGTTTCACCTTACTAAGGTTTCAATGCTGTCACATGAATGCAGCGTTGAAAGCTCATCTCATGCACTAATTTATTTAGTCAGATTTCAAGGAAAATGGTACAGCCAGGTTGGATGAGGAAAATCCAAAAAGACCATCCATCCATCCGTCCATCCATCCATCCATTTCCTTGTAGATGAGATGACTGTAATCGTCTCGTCTACAGCTGCTCATCCACCGTTACGGGTCACGGGTATGTTGGAGCCTAACCCAACTAGCTAAGAGCAAAAGGTGGGGTACACCCCAGATAAGACACCAACTCGTAGTGGGGTAATACATAAAAGTCATATTGCTTTTTTTTTCCTGGGCTTGAGGGCCACTGCAAACAGAATTGATGCTTGGCTTCGCGGTGGAAAGCTTTCAGAAAAAGAGATTTGATACCAACTGAGATGCCAGGCTGCTCTCATTGCTCTGCTATGGAGATGGAAGATAAAGTCAGATACTTGTCTGATGATTAGCCAACTCTGAGTATTAAGTGGCAAAACAAAGGGAGTCGCACAATCAGAGTTTAGACACTCTAATATAGATTTATTCATCTATTCTTTCTCTTCTCCCATTTGACTCCTCACTAAACAAAGTCAAGCTATTAAACTGAGTATTGAGTGGAGAAGAAACGCTTTTAACAGAAATATTGACATCAATGCTGCTGCGTTTTTTCATCCTGAACAGTGTGATTTTACTCAGGCTGTGTATCTGCTTTGTATCCATAATGAAACCGAGCAAAGGGGACACATTCATGCATGCACAATGGAACACATACATAACATGAGTTTGCCACTCATGTTTACACTGTGCCCACTGACTTCTCACAACCTAAGAGACTTTCTAGATCAATGCTGGTGAGAAACTGGGCAGGACAATATTCAGTATGCAACAATATGAGGGTCGAATTACCTGACATTACAAGTAGTTTTTATCTACAGTATTTGATCATGGTTTCCATGCCTCTGGAATGCAGAAATCAGCTTAAAAGATATACAGATGTGACACCTACGTCCTAAGTCTTGACCTCAAAAGTCCCTGCATTGCATGGCAACCACACAACGTAACATTCAACCAACCAGTCAGTTCTCTGGAGCTGTTTCCTACCACAAATCTATTTTGAGTAAGTAGTGCGGACAAAATCAAATGAGGGAAACCATGGTTCACAGTTTCCAAAATTCACAACTTTGATAGCAACTAAAATTATGCAAAGAACCACATTGGTACACAGTACCAATGTGGTTTGGTGTAACGTGTAACAAAAAACCCCCCAAACTAAACAAGATAACCATTCATTCTCTTGTACTCAATATATACACAGATACAGTCTCTCTCTCTCTCTCTCTCTCAACCCCCCCCCCCCCCCCCCCTGTCTTTCTCTTTCTCTTCCCCCCTCCCTCCTGCTTCACACATAAACACTGGACAGCAGAGACTTGCAAGCAAACACCATGCCATGCTTCACCACACTGCGCGGTGCCCCGCAGCGCTGCACTACATTCAATGAGACAGCATGAAGCACAAATCAATATGGATTAAAACTCTGCGAGGAGCAAGTTGCTGAGTCCTCCCCATATCTACCAAAGGAAAATGTGTGCAGCTATTAAGCTTATTTCTTCTTTAAATCGTAGCAGAATGATGAAAAGTGGGAGCGAAAGTGGTTCGGGACCAAGAGCTGATAAGAAGTTGGAGAAAAATACATACGCCACACCCACTGCCAGCCACCTGTGGAGCGTATCCATCAAGTAGCTAAGTGTGCCGCATGGTGGGGGGGCTAGAATCAGCAACTCACTGCACCTGCCCAACCTAGACTGAGAGTCACACACACACACGTGTGACACACACACACACACACATGTGACTGGCCTGGTGGTAGGTCTCAACCCCCATCGTGGGGTGAGCTTCCCACAGTGCTCTGCGGGACACCAGAGATTACCCCACTGCTTGCAGACAGTCACAGAATGTTAATCCTCAGCCATCGTTTCAACTGTACTGTTAAATCTGGATCTTCCTCACGATCGTTCCTCCTCCTTAGCTCCACTCTATCTTTATCCATCCTCTGCTACAATCCTCTGAACTGTCCCCCACATTACCAGCTCCATCCTCTTTCCTTCATCTGCTTTTAACTCCATCCTCTCCGCTCCTAAACTTCTTTGATCCCCATTTCCTACTCGAAAGTGACAAGGCCTCATCCCCATTCTTCTCATCCCTTTTCTCTCTGCTCCCAGCCCAACCCTCGCTATCAGCCTTCCATTGATCTTCTCATCGGCTAGAAAACAAAACACCAATCAGCCTGTCATAATCACTCTGCTGGAGAAGGAAGCACTGAACTCCAAGCACAGCTGCTGCATGTTGGTTTAAAGGCAGTGGAAAAGCCAAACAGGGCAGCAAAGGGTAGCTGATTGTGCTTGGATGTGCTGGGTAGACTCTATTTTTAAAATTTGCAACAGACTTTGAAGTTTTATTAACTATTTTTAACAGAATCTATTTTGTTAATTATGCACTGATGTTGATTTCTTTTTTATTTGTTTGCTGGAGCATATAAAGTGACAGCTGCTGCAACTGTTCCTTCTAAAATCACAAATAGCTTCTGAATGAATGATATCTTGTCTCCTGCAGCTTCTCTCCAGTATTTGCTCTCATAAAATTGCCCTCTTCTGCTATTGCCTCTTTAAACTACTCGTCCCACAGGAGTTTTCTTACGGAGTCCATGGCTGATAACTACCAAACAATAAATGCAGTTTGTGATCCGTCAGCAGTCTCCAGGCTGATTTTTTTTTTTTTCTGAAATGTTTGCTGTTATGCATTCAGACCCTACATTTGTAAAATGAGCCCCGAGACCATTCCCTTCAGTACAGCTTCAAAGTAGTGGAATATTCAAATCTAAAAAGCTGCTGTTTATGGGATCATTAGATTTTTTTTTTGTACTGGGCATTTTGTGAGAATAATGAAGGACAGGCCAAGGATGAAATGGAGGGATGAGAAAAGTTAACACACACTGATTAAAATGAACACGAATTTACTTAATTGGCTATTACTGCCATTTACACACAATTACCCATGACATAAGCTTGATACCATTAACGATAATAGAACATAATAGACAAAAACCAAAACGAACATTAGAAATAAGTCTGTCTGCAGTATGCGAGATAACATTTGATAACACTAGCGCTGAATAGGAAATACCCGCACACCTCTTCCTCCCATTCATAAGACATAATTCTTAATTCTTCTTTCATTCATAATGTGAACATGACAAAATCACAGCCACTGGTGGTAATTATCAGCTCTGTAACATCTCTTTTGCTTTAAAAATACTTGGTTTCTCTCTCAATGTGTTAGGAAACGGTTTAACATAAAAGATAGTCCCTTCTAAAAGGAGAAAAAAGCACCAGAAATACTCAAAAAATGTTGTATTATGAATCTACCTTGCTAAAAGTTGATTATTAGTGCCAAATACATATAACTGCTAATGCAGATGGGAAATAGGTTGAGTGCTGAAAGACATTACTACAAGATGTAGCACAGGTACAACCAGGGAACTAGCTACACTTATTCATTCACAAATTCTGTACTCTCTTTCTGCCCAGGTCTCATCTAAGTCAAATCCTCATCACTTCCAGATTAAGCCACTGCCTTCACCAGCAGTGCCTTGAGAAGGCAATGTGCTGGTGGTGACCTAGACCACCAGCACTATAACCAGTGGGAATAAAGGATTCAACACAAAAATTCACATTTTCACACAGAACTGAAATTAAAACTTCATAATTAGGATTTAAACCAGACCAATATTGGGATGCTAGTAGGTTTTCCCAGTGCAAAGCAAATTTAATAATAATTGAACAGTCAGATGGTCATGGTGAAATCAATGTGACACCAGTGCATGGGTTGACAGCAAGTATTCTAGTCATCGGAAACAGACACAGCTTTATCAGCCACGTTTGTGCACACAAACAAGGAATTTGACACTGCTTTAACATGTTCACAATGTACAGGTTGTTGGGAATTTTAAGTTAACAAAAATTGGAATAAAGTTAAAAAATGACTAAAAATAAGAAGTGCAGTAGAAAGTAGACTTGAGGAAAAAAAAGTGAAATGAGGGAGATGATGTTCTAGAGGAAAGATAAACCAGAGTGTGCAAAATCACACCTGAAAGTTATAGCACAGCTTTATGTTGTAAAGTTGCAGTTTGTGAGTTTTTATTAGTTTATCAGATTGACAGCCAGAGGACATACACCGCCTCTGTGTCCAGTTGTTTAGATGAAAGTGTTCTGACCAGAAGGAACGAATTTAACAAAGTTGTGGCAAAGATATGTGATCTCTGCAGAGACGTTAGCTGCCCAATTCCTGAACCTGGACCAGTACAGTTGCTAGATGGAGGGGAGGTCCGCACCAGTGATACGCTCTACACAATGATTGTCCCTTGCATTCTGGCCCTGTCTCATTTTGAGGCCGATCAAAACCAGATGTTACGAATTTGCAGAAGACAGACTGGGTAATATCTGCATCGCATGAAGTACAACCTCCTTTGTTTCTTCCACACAGCATATGTGCGGGCAGTTCGATTCAAGTCACAAGAGAGGGTTGTTCCCAAAACGTCGAACACGTCCACAGGTGTGTTTTAGATAAAGAGGTGGGTGTGTGTGGGGATTCTCCTAAAGTTCACAGTTATCTCCATGATCTTGAGTGGGTTCAGCTGCAGGTGGTTCTGACTACACCAGTGAACCAGCTGTTCCACCTCCTGTCTGTGAACAGATTCATCAACATCCTGGATCAGACAAATGACAGTGGCATCGTCCGTACACTTCAGGAGTTTTAGGGAAGGGTCCCCTGAGGTGCAGTCATGTGTGTAGAGGGAGAAGAGCAGCAGGGAGAGGATGCACCCTCGTGGAGCACCGGATGCTGGATGTGATGCATCCCAGCCTCACCTGGTGCTGCCTGCCGGTCAGGAAACTGTTGGGGGTCAGCTCTGTGAGCTGGATGGGCTTCTGGCGGAGGGTTTTGGAGATGATGGTGTTCAACATAGATTCAAAGTCCACAAACAGGATCTTTACGTGTGGTACTCAAGAGTTGAGGTGATGCAACATGAAAGAACAGAGGTCTGTTAACTGCATCCTCCTCAATGTTTGCCTTGTAGGTGAACTGCAGAGGGTTCTTTTCTTCAAGTATGATTACTAATGTATATTAAGTACGGACGTTATTGTCGTTTAGTCAGCTCAGGCTGATGACAGTGTTTCCTGATTTTTTTCTACAGTAAAAAAAATATTTTTTTGGACAGGTGTCACATGACTCAGATATCAATAAAAATGTCTACTTGGATGCTCAGAAATTGCTGTATGAAATTTTGTATTCAATAAATGGTGTAATTTGGAGAAAATTAACAGACTATCTGGATACCTACATTATGTGGAAAAAAAAGTATGCTGATAATTTTGAATGATTTTAAACAGGGGAAGTGATACTGATTTGCCATTAATTTTATTCTTATATGGCTATACTAAATTTTATGCAAATTAAATTACACTAATACTGCATCAATAATTGCGGGTGTCAATTTCTTCTACTAAATATTTGATTACGATGTATTTAAAACTAAAAATGGAATATATTATATCAGAATTAACTGAGGGTTAAGATGTTATCCAAAGCTTTCTATATCCTCCCAGTTGTGTGTAAATGTTTGTGTGTGAAAATTACTACTACCTGCTAATCTCTGCTAATTATTCAAAAACTACAAGTCCCATGTTTCACGTTGAGCTGCCTGTGATGATGCAGCCACTCCCAGGAGAGATCTCGTGAACACACACTAAAAAGTGATACCTTTCATAAGCATACGAGATGTACACGTTTCACATGGATTGTGCAACAATCTCACAACCGATATCTTTAGCTAATTTACACCATAACTCTGCAAACGAAAGAATTGTGGCATATAACACATCAACATCTCTGTCTCGTGTCAGCAGGTTGGAGCAGTAGAGAGAGGAAAAAAAAACTGTGAAACAAAGTGACAATGTGAGCAAAGCACAGAAAAACGTTGGCGTTAATTTGAATATTGGATGTAATAGACAGCATGGCTACAAAAATGCAAGCAGTATGTTTTTAAACCCCGCCCCCCAAACAACTTTTTTTTATCAGGATATGCCAGTACATGTCAGAATATCTCTGAATTATCTACTGAATAAAGATGGACCAGTATCTTTGAATATCTTTAACGTTTGAATGATAATAATTCAGTAATTTTAAACACAGAGTGCTGCATTTTAATTATTT
Source organism: Antennarius striatus (assembly GCF_040054535.1). Taxonomy (NCBI): domain Eukaryota; kingdom Metazoa; phylum Chordata; class Actinopteri; order Lophiiformes; family Antennariidae; genus Antennarius; species Antennarius striatus. The sequence goes on along the minus strand of NC_090785.1, from coordinate 17,002,553 downwards.
GCATGAGAAAAACTTAGTTCATTAGCCATGTCAACTTCAACCTGCTTTTCTCTGAGTTGAATGATGTCTTCATGGTAAAAATATATATTTCAAGATTTTAATTTCCTGAAGAAGACGTGAATATTTGCTCACCATGAAACCAAGGACATTGTGTATATTGACTTGTTTCCACAGAAAGACTATAATGAAATAAGAAATAGAGGGGAATTTATTCCATCGGTAAATACAAGCTATAATAACTTTGCTTAGTTTCTTAATTTAACTAGAGGTGTAAAAGTCTTGATTTTTATTAACAGCAATTTTGGTTTAGAATAACCAGTGTTACTGAATGTTCTGCTATTCATGGAATAAAATGAAGCAGCATTTTAGTTGCATATTTACATTAATACTTTATTATTTACTGTATGTATCTCTGCAAGCATGTATACATACAGAACCCCATGATGATGTGTGCAATTAGACCACAAAAGTGTCTATGAAGTCCCTGAAGGTCTGAGTGTGAATGTGAATGGATGTCTGTCTGCCCTGTGATGACATACTGACTAGGGATTGCTCCAGCCCTCTGCAGAAGATACAGTGATTAAGGATGAAGGTGCTGTACATATTTATGTGCGGCTCCTCTGTAAATGTGCAACCCTGTGGCAGTGAGATGTAATATGTGAGTTCAATTCGTTCTCTCACCAAAGATGTGATTAAATGATCCCAAGTGGAGAACCCACCTTATATTCAACGGTTTCTTCTGCTCTTTGATGTCTCATTGCTCTTCTCGTCACTTCAAGGTTATACCAACTCTAGACTTCTTTTCCTTCTTTTCTTGTTCACACCCACCACTTTGACCCTCAGCTAATGAAAACTCCACGTCTCCATAACACAAACATTAGCACTCATTTGCATGCACAGAGACAAAGTCAGGGACAAAGGTAAATACGGCTCACTTTATGATCGAGGAGGAGGAGAAAGAAAAACATCCTTTGGGAAATTTTCGCCGATCAGGTGTAAAGAGATTAACCAGTTGGACATGTGCTAATGAACAGAAGATAATAAAGAAAGGAGCTCGTAAATGTAGATGAGGCATGTGAAAACGAACAATGGCTTTGTCTTGTATCAGATGAAACACAAGAGTATCATACAGAAACCAATTATTTTACCATCCTTCTCTGCACCTAACCCCAATATTCTGCCATTTTTTTATAAACAGAGAAGAAATATCACAATCTTGAGATATGTGAATGTTAGAACAATTACAGAAATATGTACGTATAATCAAATTCTCAGAAAGATCAGGCTTTTGAGAAGCCCCTTTAACATTGTCCTCAACGACACCCAGCTTGAAGCTGTTATCTCTGGTGCAACTCATGAGCAAAACAACAAATGACACACAGACAAGTACAACAAAAAATATCTACACACATCTAACACAATCACATACAAGCAGACGGTTTTATGATAGCGCTATGTAATTTACAGGAGCACACAGACAGATGTGACTTACTGATTACATAGTCTCCAAATGCATCCTCATCCTCCTCATCATCCAGGTAAACTGGAGAAGGAGGAGTTTAGAAAACGAAGATGGAGCAGAAGAAAAGAAACAAAAATAAGATCATCACAAACGAACAAAGAGAGATTGACTGAGATTGAGAGTTACAAGCAAAAATAAATAAATAACTGAAATTGTAAGACAAAAGCAAAAGTCTCATGAGGTGGATGCATCTATGGTTAAAATCAAATGAACAAACAAAAACAAAGGGGATGTGATCTTCCAGCCTCTCCTCACCCGTTACTTCTTTTACTCATTCCTGCTCTTAATCAGCCTTCATTAGGAAGCAAAGTGCTGAGCATTAAACTACAAAAGTAGTTTCAGCACCATGCAGGGGAAAATAATATGATCACTCATAATTGGCTGGAGAATTCTCAATTTTCACTCAGGGCTCTGTCTCCGTGCCTCTCTTTCCTCTCTATTCCTCTGACAGGTCTGAAGATGGCACGAGAGGACATTATGGCTAACTAAATTCCCTATTAGGGCAGCAGCATAGTCATCAGTGAGTTTCCAGTCTGACACCAATGACGCCACTGGCTCTTCGACTCTCGCTTACCTGATGATAACACTGTTGCTGTGAGTGGGCCCTCACTGCAGTAAGACATTTTTTAAAGTGTTCATTGTCAGCTTTTTGTGAAAATCCTTATCTCATCTCTCCCTTTCGATTATGTTTTCCTCTTATTCCTCCTCTCTTTTTATCACTTCAGGCTCCCTCCCTCTAACATGAGTTAGCACCCATCTACTGTGATCAATATCCCAAGGCTTATATTAAACACTGGTTCTACGCATCCATATATCTGTGTGTGCAAATGTCTTCCTGTTTGAGTCTGTTTGCGCTCGTTGTGTATTACCAGGTTGTAATTTCATATCTCTCATCCAAATTTCAAGCAAAATAAAGGTTATACATTTTTTCCTGTTTTTAAAGTTCATCTATTGTTTGTGTGTGTTTTTGTCCACACATAAATGCAATGTTAAGTATTTTCAACAGACCAATCTTTATTGATCCTGACTGTAGGACATTTTTCAAGCTATGGCCTGAACCCAAAGACATCAGCATCCATCTCTGCTTTGTTCATTTTTGCATGCACTGCTCTCGCTGCTTGGATGGAAAGTCCTTGAACCAACGGTGAAGTATGGACACCTAACACACACACACACACACACACACACACACACACACACACACACACACACACACACACACACACACACACACACACGCACACACACACACTCACCTTCTCATACTAGCTTGCATTTGTGAAAGCGAGCTGTCAGTGCTGCTCTCACACACCATTCATCACAGGCTACTAATTCTGTTAGACCATTGTCGAGCCTTTTGCACCCCACGTTGCTCTCTGAAAACTCAATCAGAGGCTAATGCTCCTACCCTTCTAACGTGCGCACAAACACACTCACACTCACACACACACGCACTCACACAAAAATGGTTCTCACTATTGGCTTCATGCTCACACACAAACTCACAGAGACCCCAGGGGGAGAGCAGAGGTCTTGGGGGACCTCACTAGTCTGACTCTTTAAGTGTTGCTTGAGTTTGACGGACAGGACTTACGTGGACCAGGTTTCTGGTGTTGAGTGTGACTGTTGTGGGAAAAAGTGCCTTATAATCATACACTGAAGTCCTCAGCACTTTTTATGCAAAATCAAAATAACCATAATTAAGCATTATATCAATTTAACTTGATTACAAGACAATCCCTCCGATAAATCAGTCCTAAAGATTCCATGGAATAACAGCACATCAACGGACATGGCTGATTTGGTTAGATTTGTGGTGCAAACGCTCTGCCACCTGTGCCTGTATATTTGATTAGTTAATCAGGAATCACTTTGCCCTGTGGTGCTTTTATAAAGCATAATTGCAGCTCAGGCTACCAAAAAGCAAAAATATAAAAAAATAAAAGACAGCAGATGTTTTAACGGAATTTTCAAAGTTTTCCAATGAGTCAAATAAAAGGAACTCAAATAAAGTTTAATCAACATAAAAAGATTACAGACCACTTTCCGTAAGGGGAAAATGAAGGTGTTAGGCAATGGAGCAGACACGAGCATGAGACAGGGTTGGGCAGACTAAATTTAGCACCTCCTTTTCATTCTCTAATTAAGAGATTAATACATCTTGTCACATATGTTACTATACTACCCAATGATTTATTATCCAGTCGAACAGATGGAGAGATTTGAGGTAAGGTAAGGTGTAAAAAGAGAGACAGACAGAGAGATTGCCTGAACCCAGCTAATTAGTATTCACATGTGATTGTACCATGTCTTGATTGTGTTCAGCCACGGCACATCTGTGTTTATAAAGTTGGCTGCAATAGTAAAGCTGAGATTTATTAATGCAAAACAACATTGAAGTTGACTTGAGCTCTGTCTGTTTCCTTAACAGGCTGCTGTTAACGGAGAAGCATGTGGACCCACATAGAAGCATATATAAAGCACTGGGGAATAGATCGTGGCTGTAAAGTTGGCCCTGGGCTTCAGGTCTAAATCAATGTCACAGCCTGATCTTATTTCATCTAATGCATGTTTTAATCAGTCTTTCTGCTAATCAATGTAGGTAGATGTGGCCATCAGGCACTGGTGGGGGAATTTACAAGTGTTTCTATTCTCCTGCCTGTGTTTCCAGACGGAAGTTTTATGAGGCACTACGCATTGTGACAATAAATCTCTTCCTCCATTTTGTCAAAATGAAATCTCCCAATGCTGCTCTCTATTCCCATATTTGTTTGTCTCACAGTGTTACTTGTGCAAATGAAATCTGCCTTGGCTCTGCCAAGTCAACGTTCTGGTCCTTATTTTAATAGTGTCTGGAAGGGGCAATAAAAGCAAAGTGTCTTTGTTCAATATTCGACAATAAAACTAGATGTAGGGAAACTTTAAAATCCCTGAGTTGCATTTAGGAAACTTATTTAAAAGGCTTACATACTTTTTTGGTAATGGGGATTCAGTTGTAAATGACAAAGTAAATGAAAATATGATTTCACAGAGGTTCAGTTTAGAAAATAACTTAATGGATGCCAGAGGTCTGCAGAGAAAACTACTGTACAGATGGAACACATTAAACAGTATATTTTGACATGGAGCTGTCATTATATAGCAAAATGTTTCCAATATGTTTATTGTACAAATATTTTTTTTACTATTGAAATTACCAACATATGTTCTGATGTTATGTTCCTATTAATTCCCCTGTGTTGTGTTTTTTTTTTCAATATGATATGTGCAATACACAATTCAAAATACAAAACTAGAAGCAAGGTAGTCAGAGACTGCAACATCCCGCGACATCCCTGAATTCAAAAATTTTACCCTGACCTACTTTCATAGATCACACTGGCGTTCTCCCCCGTCTTTCTATCTTATCCAGTTCCTGAGTGCACAAAAATTGAAATTTGACCTTGACCTAGTCTTCTCAAGGTCAAGATCATCATCTCATTTTCATCCCCTTTGCTGCCCGAGTAATGTGCTTTTTGTCTCATCTTTCTATCTGCAACGCTTGCGAAGATATTTGGTGGACAAACAACGAACGGACGGACAAACACACGAACACTGACAATTACAATACGTCACTGCTATGAAGCGGGATGTAACAATATTCATTATACAAAATACTATCCATTCATTTTCTTAACTGTTTTTTTCCACTGTCGCGGGGAGCTGAGCCTATCTCAGCTGGCTTAGGGCGTGAGGTGGGGGAAACTCCGGCGCAACGCCAGTTCACACATAAACAGACAAAATGCAAGCACACACTCATACCTACGGTCAATTTGGGACCAGCCAAATAACCTGAAGCGCTACCCACTCCACCACCATGCCGCCGCTTGACGTCATTTGTTGTTATCAATTATAAAAAAGAGAAAATGATGAAGAAAAGAAGAAACTCCGAAAGAATTGCTCTGCAGCTGTTCTGTTGATGTTTAAATCTCTCTCTCTCAGATGCATAGCACACACACACGCAAACAAACACACAGACCCACGTAACACTTCTCCTTTGTGACATATGTCACCTTTTCTCTGTGCTTTCTATTTCGGTAGTAAAATCTGGAACAGGCCATGCATGAGCATTCAACCACATGCACATTCCTGCCCTAAAGGGCCAACCTAAAGCCTTACACTGACACCTGTCAGTCACGCCGGCAAGCTGTACTGACAGGAGCATAATGAGGGATCGTAGAGGTGCAGCATGAGCTGAGAAGACAGACGAAGATGCTTGAAAGTTGAAGAAGAAAGGTGGGAGAGGAGGGAGATGAAGAGGAGGAATAAAATCAAGGGAGGTGAGACTTCTGAAGCTTGTTAGAGATGCTGTGAGATAAAAGTGGTGCAGCGTGCTGCTTGGTGTTTTAGCACGTCACCATCTTTTTCATTTGTTAGCATGTGTTTATGATGTTGTTTCTCTATCTGTTTCTGTCAATCTCTATTATTAGACCCTCAGATCCTCCTCCTGCTGTTTTGACACTCCCGTTGCTCCTGTTTCACACTTCCGACACACAGGCAGAGGGTTTGGGCTGTATACACTTTCATACTAGTAAACAGACAAAATATCATGAAGACAGAGAACGACAGTATCATACACATGAACACACTTTCAAATTAAGCACCCACATTGCTCGGGGCGCACACGCTGGTTAGGTCTGGTGGGAGGTAAATCCTTCCTCTGGGTGCTTTAAAGTGCGATGTGCCTCCAGTATCAGATGTTCTCTTTGGAACGGTGATATTTTCTAATTCAGAGCAACCAAGTAACTAACAAATTGACTTAATCAGACACAGACATGCACCTGGTCCTTTTATCAGACTAGTGTCTCTGATCTGGTATGCTGGCAGAGACGACAATGAAGATCTAAATCTCCGGTCTGTGAAACCATGAGACAGGTCTGAATGTCTGAACCAGCGATTCATAACCCTTTAATGCTTTTATAAATGGTGAACCATTGATGTTCCGTGGAATTTAACTGACATTAATGTGACACGTGTTCTGGATAATCATCAAGATGAATTTCTCCAACAGGCGAATGAATGTTTCTCTACGAGAAGAAAAATATCCATAAATAGCACAACTTTTGATCTTCTCAACAATCAACCCTCATTGACATCTACTTCAGGCGAGTGATTATCACAATATAGTGCTGGATTAAAAATGTTTTTTTTTTAACTAAGTCTGGAAACGCTAGCAACAGAGAGCTCAATGGCGTTCTCGTGGCCCTAAGACAGTCAGAGCAAGAGCGGCGTGTGTGGTTGATATCTGTGGCTGCGAGATTAGCTTGGTAATTAACCACAAAGCAATTATCGGGTGATGGGATGAGAGGCGTGTCTCAGGGAAGGTGTTTCTTGACGTGTTTAATAGGTGTTGAGTAGCTTGAACAGTCGACAGAAGTTGTCACTAATTCCGAGGCCCCGCAGTCCAACAGAGGTTGATCCACAGCTGATAAGTGCGGCTGCTGAGAATTCAATTAATTAGACTGTTGCTTTTCCTTCCATCTACTTTTCATTAACCTCCATTGACACCTTCGGAGAAGCTTGTGCGCCATTTACGACTGCGTCAGGATTTAACAAGGAAATGGGAAGTTGGCAATAAACAAAGTTAGAAGATAGAGTTGCCCCCCCAAAAACATCACACTCTCACACTTTCATGGAGACTCAGTGGATCCAGATGAAAGGCAAAGAAAAACTTCCTTCTCTGATTGCATATGTGTTGGATTACAATCATTAAAATGTTCAAGTGCTGTTGTCACCCCAAAAAAAATCCCAAATATTTTTGTTAGTCTGGCCAGTGGTGAGAACTCAGCAGACAAGTGGTGTAAGATTGTGGAGTTAGAGGGCTCTGGCTAAGTGCTATTGATGAAAATAAGGATGGCTCTCTGGGGGGTTTCAACCACAGTTCCTTAGATCAGAAACAGACTCAATCCATAAATCCAACCTCAGTTGCAATTAATATAGTGGCTGTCAGTTTGAGAAGTGGTTTAAGATTTAAACAATATCGACAAATCTTTGTGAGATATGCATTCTCATTTATGATGCCGTTAAAGATCGAATGTAATGCTACATTAGTCCTCCTTTTGTTCTCACTCCCTAATCAAGCCTGATTAACTAAATTTTTTCTTGAATCAATGTTATTGTATTTTAATATACACACACCCTGTTGGCACAGTTTTTAAGAGCCCTTCATCCTACCTGACTCATCGTCGGACTTGTCATTTTCTGAGTCGGTGAGCGTGAGGGCCGAGTTCTCGTGACTTGAAACCCCCGAGCTGCGGCGGGATTTTACCCTTCCTCGTCCGGCCCACAGCTGAATGGCTCTCTCTGGAGACAACGGACCCTCGGGATCCGAGTCTGCATCGGAGCCGGCACTCAGGGAGTAGCCTCTCTGGAGAAGGGCCAGGTCTGGACAGTACGGAACAGCGGCTGGGTGAGGAGGCGGAGTTGGCTCGCATACTCCCAGCTCGGCCAGGGTGAAGTTACCCCCTGTGGAGGAGAGCGAGTAGAGTTACGCATAAGGTGGAGAGAGGAGAGACCTAAATTTTGAATAAAGTGAATGAAGACACACAAACAATTGCTATCACAATGGAACACACACGCGCACACGTATTTAGCAAACAAACCTACAATCACATACAGTGAAGCACACTAATTATGAAACTACGGAGGCGGAGGATGGAAATTGGTCTTTGTTACTGGAAGCAGAAGGGGGAGAGATGACACAGCATGAATCAGGCACAGGCTGCAAACTAGTTGCTGGAGGGAACATGTTCTAGCCCGGTTCAAACCTGGCTCCTTTGCTGGATTATACAATTTTGGATTTCGTGAAATCTTTGCAGGCAATCAAAGAACTTGCTTGAGACCTCGCTCGCTGCACTGGAGCTGCTGGTTTGATCATCTCACTACCTAGCTGCCATTACTTGCTGGGTCCCGGGCTTACTGAACATACTGCAGTCTTCTTGCAGCACCGGCCTCGCTGCCTAACGGTCTCTCCCTCAAGACAAACCATTTTGTCACGCCCAAAATAAATATATAAAATTATCCAAATTAAAGCACATCAAAGGAGATCAATAAACAGTGCTGCAGCCCAATTAAATCCAAGCTGAGGAAAAAGCAATTAAGAAAAAAGGCATGCTCAACCAATTTATTCTCTATACTAATTAAAAGAGTATTGTGGATGCAATTGCTCACCATCAGCTGTTGGGGCAAAAGGATCAGGGAAAAAACAGTTGTGATTCACTTCATTAGCGGTTTGTGAGGGGAGGGGAAAGGAAGAGGCAAGGGAAGAGCGTATAACATTGTGGTGACACGCTGCATGAATTGATGTGCTGGGAACTGCAGCTGTGTGACTGGGTTAACTGTGACTCATCAAGCGTACGGACGCAATCAGAGAGGGAATTAAGCAGATCAAAATCATCTGCTGGATCTTCAAGGCTCCTCTTCACAGTGTCACCGAAACATGAGAGTAGCGCTGGAAGTGAAAAAGATGGAGGGTCTGAAAGAGAACTAGAGGAGTGGTGTAAGGCTCTATGCTTCTACTGGACCAGACATCAGAGGACATAGAATAGCTCCACAGGTGGGTTCAGCTTCAAGGCAACAGCTGAGCAACATCAAGTCAGCAAATGAAAACTTCAGGGTATATTACCAATTCTTGTTTTCTTTGTTTCTTTGTCTCGTCCTCTCACTTGGCGTGAAGAAGGATGAAAGGAGACTCCTTTATAATACATGAACGTAGGGGCTTTTATAATCTATCTATTTGCACTACAGCACTACAGTTTAATCACAGGGTCTCTCTCTCTGTACTTGTTGAACTCATACCTGATATGAAGTATCGTAGGAGGACAGGAGAGAACTCCAGGAAGCCTGAGAGAGAGGAACACACAGGTTCTTAAACATCACTCAGCAAATTGTCCTGAACTGAACTATGTCTACTCGGCAATCACAGAGGGAATTAGTCTTTATGCAAATCATCCCATCCAAATACACTAACAATAATTGGGCCACAAACACATCTCCCAGTCCAAACAAATGCTACGTGGATGAAGCAACACATCAACCAAGTGCTTATGCGTGTACGTGTGTTTATGTGTGTGTTTGCTGCAAATATCCAATGTAATCCCACAGGCCAGCGCTCCGTACAATTAACAACCCATAACCAGTGATTACACATGCAAAATCCAATCACTCCCCATCACCAACAGCAGCAGATACAGCCCAATGCTGTAGCAAACCACATGCGCTCAAAGAAAGATGGATCGGTGCTACGAGCTGAAGCAGGCGTGAAAATCTATCTCAGTTATTCCATAAATAGAAAACCAATCGCATATTTGTTACGTGATATTATGACAGATGTGGGGGTAAATTTGTCGCTGCATTCTTATCAGATCAATGCCTTTGTCTTGTTACGACGCAGCCGCTGTCATTGTTGCACTTATAATGCATTGATGTGTGTTTTGAGCCTTGACTTGCGTCTGCAGCTGCCTGGGGGTGCTCACATCTGTGTGTGTGTGTGTGTGTGTGTGTGTGTGTCTGTGTGTGTGTGTGTGTGTGTGTGTGTGTGTGTGTGTGTGTGTGTGTGTGTGTGTGTGTGTGTGTGGTGTACACTGATGCGTACGTTTGTCTGTCAGTTGATCTGTGCATTCATTGTGAATGTGTTGTATATCTGAATTGCTATGTGTTCCAGGGTGAAAGCAGCACAATCTAGAATGGCTCTCTGAATGCTCTTCACAAATAGAAGGGAAATGAGTGAAGTGCAGTGCGGAAGGAAGGAAGGAATCGAGGAGACGGGAGTGAAACAAAACAAACATTTACTGTATAAAAAAAAAGATATGCAATTATTTGGGAGAGCAGGAGATAAAAAGAGAAAGATAAGCATTACAGAATATGAGATTAAAACTAAAGACCTAAATCAGTATATGTTGTATAAAATTAAAATATAAATAGGGCTACATTCGTTGAACTAAGAATCCAAAAGACGTGAACGATGCTCTTTGGAAAATTTTTCATAATGGAGCTGACTAACAGGACTAACAGGGCAGGACTAACAAAAGGATGGAAGACCAAAATAAGTACTGAATGTGTGGGACTGATTAATAATAACAATTGTGTATTTTCATGTGTTTTTTTTTTTTGTTTTTTTTTTTTCAAATGAGTGGCAAGATTCTGTCAAGATGAAATTTACCAGTTATGTATAATTAGAGGCATGCACCTCAGGTTTGGACAACCCCATCAGGACAACACAACACCATTGTCTTTGAGGGCAGACTTGTGTTCGTCAAGTAAAAGTACAAGATGGACTCAATCAGAATAAATGAAAGTCAGATGAATTGGAAGAACAGGATGTGGAATAGTATGAATATAAGAACATTAAAACCAGCCAAGGATCCTACTATGATCGTCAATCTCTTGCATACATTGACTTGTCCTGCAGGTCCTTAAAGCAACACAAAGCGACTGTACCAAAGTATTTCTACAAGACACACTGATGCTTATAAAGTCACTGATTAAATGAATTAATTGCTTGAAATTAAGTTGAAGATTCCCTAGTGTCCCTTCAAATCAGACCTTTCAAATTATTTTCCTGCACATCTGATGCATCATAATTTTTAATGTAATACTCACATACCGCATGTTCTTTCTGAGAAAAATATAGGTGATGCCAGGGGCTGTGCTGGAACTTGAAAACAATAGTGAGTGAGAATGGTATTTGCAGTGATCTGTTTAACCATTTTTATTTTGCCTGAAAAAGAGAATGTGTGTGAGAGCAATGAACTGAGATATCTTGCGTTTTAGTTTGTGTGAGCATGATTGTAAGTAGTTAGTTTTGAAGATAGAGAGGTCCATCATTACAATCACTTGTGCTTGTTAGCAGTTTGACAGGCAAAGTATAGGCAGCAGGACTCTGCATTATGCTGGTTTACTCTTTTCACCCCACTGTGTAATTCTATAAAGGACGTAAAACAGGAAGAATGTGCGCACTTCACCGCTGGCAATTATGTGCCTTTTTCCAGATTCCTTAGAACACGGCCTGGACCACCTTCGGACATTTCATTTCCAGCTTTGGAGGGTGCATCAATTCAGAAAAAGTTCTGATTTGTCCTGAAGTGCTCAAATAGGGAACTGATTTGCTCCTGGAAGGAAGAAGCATAAAAATCAGAAAGAAAATGCAACTGTGCATGGTAGGTTCTCCAGCAATCCCATGAAATAGCTAAAATTGCCAGTGATAACTGTAAAAGCCTTATTTTCTTTGTCACCATGAAGGAAATGGAAGAATTGGAGGCTAATAGCAGCTAAAATGTGTCGGTTCTTAATATTTTCCATTTTCATTTACAGCTATTCATCCACACTGCACTTTATTCATTGTTCTTTGTTTCCTTTTGGGAAGTATGTCAAAACACTGTGTATAGATTTTCATTCTAAATGAAGTAGTGGAAAACAGTGGAAAATGAACACAATATAGTGGATTAAAAAAAAACTTTCAGGCTTCCTTTATTTCCACTCTCCTGGAATTAAATCTTAAGAGTTGCTCTCCTGTGTCTTCCTGTCTAGTTTCTCAGTGCTCCACAAAAAAGCATTTTAAAAAAAATCACTACCGCTCAGCAAGCTATTAAAAAATACAACAGAGTGAAGGAGATTGGCATTGCAAAACTGAAGTCAAGATGGGAACATTACAGTTTTTTTAAAATTAGCGCCAGACAGTTCTCATTGTCAAGTTCTCTAATCAAAAATATCTACACAGTTGTCTTCACACTTGCAAAATGGCACACAGCAATCCCAAAACCCAAAATGCTACAAGTCTACCAACATAGTCAAATATACACCTTTGGTAATATACGAGGGATGATTGTCTCTGTGTACAACTCAGCATTGCTCTTCAAAATGTAAAAATATCAAACTAGAACTGTCATTTATCTAAATTCTTTAGAATTATTATGTATTTCACGACATTTGTTTTTTTGTTTTTTTTTACCTACCGGTATTTCTAAAAAGTCTAATCGTGTTTTATTTTACCCAGAATACAAAAACTGAGTAAAGACATGCAATGAAACTGGTTTCCCCTATGTATATCTATTGACGTTATAGACAAAGAAAAATAAAATACAGTGCCAAGCTTATCAGAGATTACAATTCTGTACAGATGGTCTCCTCTTCCTTGTGCTATCCATCCAGACACTTGGTATCTAAGCCCAGGTTTATGTAAATCTCCTCTTCAGAATTATTTCCATTTTTTTGTGAACAGTAATGAAAAAAAAAAAGCAAATTAGTTTGTACACATACTATATGTAATACAGGTCCAGTGTCAATTGCTGCAGTTTGAGTGAGAAAATTCATGAATTCATGAATTTTGAAAGGTAATCAATGAATTAATTTTGTGTCAAAGGAATGAAAAATGATCTGCTGTGTTGCTCACACAGGCAATAGCTTATGTACGCTTTGGGAAGAGAAAAATTAACTTCCTCTTAAATTGATAGGATACTAGAAGAAGGGAGTACAATGAAGAACAGGGAGAACAGCCAGGGAGAAAAAAGTTGGTTTTACAATGAGGTTGAGAAATATGATGAAAACCTGGAAAACAGCTTCTTTGAGGAGAAAGACCGACAGGCGGATCCTTAGAATTATTTTGACTGAATATAATAGGCAGGGTTCCAGGTCATTGCTGTCTTCTTCAAGTGGAAATGGATTTTGCAAGATTTTTTGTACTGATAATTACAAGACATATAATTACTATTCTGGAAAATAATAACAAAAATTAAGTTTTTCATGGTAATAATGTCAAGCATTTTATAAAATGAGTGTTGAACGAGTACATCCTTTTATTTGTCATCAGGAAACTAATGAACAAAACCTCTATGGGTGACCATAATGAGATCACAACGTTTGGTAAATAATTACTTTAACAGCCTAAATGTTCATCCTGTCACAGTGAAACAACGTGAACTACACTTTATATCTACAGTATGTACACCACTGTATACCTGTGGTCCTGTCAGACAGTTCTGAAGCTCAAACTGTAATCTCTCTGGTTTATTAGAGAAAATAGCACTCATATATTTTGTGATGTTTCATAGGACTGAAATTAATGTTGTTTTTATTTATGACTCAACTATGCAGTAAACCTTAGCTCAATGGAGCATTTGATTGTATTTCTGCTCATTGTTTTGGTTTAACAACCACAATCTTGGTGTTTTGGTCAACATCTGACCCCTCATCAGGCTTGTTTCCAGACGCAGCAGGCAAGTGTTGTGAAGTAGCCCAAAAGCACCCAGGGTAGGTTACCCACTTAGCACCAAACAGCAAAGAGACTAAGTTGGAACAAGCTGAAGGTTAGCAGAAACATAAATCCTAATGAATGCCAATGTTGTGCTGCGTCTGCCAACACATTAATCACAACAAATTAAGGCTAATTGTGCTCAGTGTTAAAAATGGGTACCGACAGAACCTTTCATTCACACTTTGCATTCATATGGTTCTTATTTTTTTACCTTTGCTGATGGCTTACGGAGACAGCCAAAGCAGTACCATCAGAATTCACCGGGGTAGCGCTGCCATAATTCAAGCAAGATGCAGAAAATGTTCGCAGGCATGGCAAAGAAAAAAAAAGTGCCAGCATTTAGACATACTGTATGCCCCTGTTGCTGGATAAACTATTTTAATGCAGACAGAGAACAAACAAAAAAAATCCTTGATGGAAACAATATTCTTATATCTTATCAAGCTAGTCCAAAAGGCCAGAAGCAAACAAAAAATAAAACTGATTTAGAGTCTTCACAGTCTACGCTTATCCATAAAGAATTATACTTAGTTATGAGAGTAATATTTTCTTAACTATAACATTTGTGCAGAGGGACTTTCAAATTTGTCAATAAGTCTGTTTGTTAATTATCATTATAAGAATTTTATATCATGAAGACATGCCAGATAATATCGGTGTATTAGCCTAGCAAGCACAATTAAAACAACCGTAGTCATACTAATGACATGAAGAAGTGTAATTTATTTTTATTTCTGATACATTTTGCTCAATCTAGCCCCTCATTTGGAGAAATGAAGAGTTATAGGGTTTTCTTGTAGATGTTGTTTTTTAAATGTTTTGCCCAATATCTTATCTCATTGCTCTCAAGACCATCAAATAAAATGATCCATCCCTCAAAAAGAACATTATACCTTGATTCTCATTAGAATTCAAATAAAGGTCTTTCTTTCTTTTTTTTTTTACTAGATGATCACATCAGGATAAAAATATATCTCCTTGATTGCTGGAAAATAAACGTGAGTTTTGCTGGTGTAAATTAGGCATTAGCACATGTTCTCACTGTAAATACTGGCAATTTATCCTAATGGGCATGTTGGGATTATCAAGGTAACATTTGTTTTGAATAAAGGAAATTCATTTTCATGTTGCCCTCAGAGATAATTTAACTAAAACACTTTATTTTTGATTTGATCACAGATGCTGCTGTACTTATTTTTGCATTTAATAGCCAAATTTCTACCTCCTATAAACTTTTGTTGTCTCCCACCATATGACCGGCTGCTCATGGTGAGTGGCAGCAGCAGAGATATGTTACAACATTACTTTCTCTGTGTGACTGACATGTTGTGACAGGATGACAGAGTGCACTGGCAGTCAACTTAAAAGGATTTAGTGTTGATTATCAAAATTTCACACACACACGCATGCACACGCGCATACACGTGCATACACTCATACATATTTCATTGCATGTGGCATGCAATTAACACCACCATTAGCACCGCAGACCTAACATATATGCCCAGATAGGAATGTCATGGTCAAACACTTCCTGCACCCAGATGATATTTGCCACTTGGGCTCTTTCCTGATTTAGATGGGTGCTGGCATTTCCTAATGATGGGACCAAAATAGGTGTGACAAATGTCATCCATCCCTGGGCTAGTTCTATCCCTGCCTAGAGAACAGCAGTCTAGGTTGGACAGGACATGACACAACCCCAAGCACACTGGAGGAGGTCTTGTCACAAAGAGGTGTCGTGGGAAGCAGTGAAACCCCTCTCCTCCATGACTAGTCACTCACTGTTGCTCGTAATCCCACAACACTCTGTGTACATCTACTAAGGGAACAATGTCAAAATTAAAAGCTTTTTGGCAATTTGATGAATGAAAGCCCAAGATACACAGCTGAGAGTTAAGAAGCCAAGTCATGAATAAATAACAGTGTACTATTGCCAATTGTCTGGCATGGCCAAAGGCTTAGCCATACGCAGCTGTTTGTCAGATTTATTTATTATATATACTGTATATAAATTACTGTATTTTCCGCACTATACGGCGCACCTAAAAGCCTAAAATTTTCTCATAAACCCGTAGTGAACCTTATAATCCGGTGCGTCTTATATATGGATTAATATTCATATTAATATTGGTTAAAAACATGATCACTGAAAAAAAGCTGGCAGTCATGCCGCACTCAGCCATCAGAGGAGCCCCCTCACAAGGCACTCGGGCCCACGCCCCCAAACAACAGTAGTCAAGGGGCGTCACCGAAGTCCCGGCTCTTACTGAGCTGCTCTCAGACGGTAGAGCAGACTGTAGGATCACTGCTGATTATGTAGCAAAACATAAGGAACTTTCAACAATTCTATTAATAAAGTTTGACTCACTGATCTCAGTATTTCCTAACTATTTGGCGTCGGAAATAACCCACTTTAAACTTAATTGGTCTAAAAAATGCCGTTGTGCTGTCATCTGGAATCTAGTGACGGTCCGTTCTATTAGTCTGTGGAAACACACGGAGAAACTGGCATAAAGGTGGATGAAAGACCCTCAAAGCTGAACTTCCAGCCTTTTCTGAAATTTCAAGAGCAGTCACTGCTAGACAAAGGTGCCAACGGGTGTGCTGCATTGATCTACAAATGTAGTTGATAGCTCTGGGCGGGCGGCGGAGGGGCGCATTCAGGTTTGTGTATTCTGTCTGCAGCGACGTGCTGTGAGATTCACGGCGGTGAGACACCGGCGTTAAAGTCAGTTCTAGGAGTAAAACAGCGTCATATTTGACAGTAAATTGGCAGCCTGACATTAAAAACTAGTTAAAAAATTGTTTAGGACACACAGCAGCAAATAGCTGCACCTCACCTCCGACTACCGATCGATCGAAACAATATTTAATAAATAAACGAAGACGAACGTTGGAGCTTAAATATGTGCTTCGAACTTCAGATCAGGAAATAATCCGCTCTGTTTGCACTGACTGCACTCGTAATGAATTTAACCAGTTTTAAATGTCAGGTTTTTTAATATGCGTGTTGACTTCTTTCTAAGATGGCAAAGTGATCAAGTGATCAGGTTTCCTTGATGAGGCTCAGAATGGCTTATTGACATAACAATAGGGGCCATTCAAAGGTAGTCAGGAAGTCATGAATGCAGTCATGACTGTCTGAGCAGCGCGGCTCTATCTACTGGACGGATTGTGCAACTACAGCCGCTGCAGTTTATCAAATAAATTTTATTTTTTATTGTGTGTGCCTTATAATCCTTATATATGAAATAAATATAAAACAGACAAATTATTGAAGGGTGCGCCTTATAGTCCAGTGCGCCTTATAGTGTGGAAAATACTGCACTATATATAAATATTTAATTTTTGTTGGTAATATTTGGATGCTTAAAATTCAAAAAAATTCTATCCTTCCAAGTTATTTAATACCACGAGATAGAATTCATACCGTCAGGGTATGTCAGATCAGGTTATGAAAATGGTCTTGGCATGTACACACAATTTATCTTTCTTTCTAAATCTTTTATATTGTATGTGCTCTCTTCCATGTCTCTCTCTTCCCTCCCTTGTTAATTTTTTAAATCATTAAAAACCTACGTTAAGGATGAAAAAATTTCCTACATCAGAGATCACTTTAAATCTAATGGTCGGCGGTTTTATCAAAAAGACAGTAAAAAAGGCAATGCAGCTGTGCACACATGAACAGTGAACGGCCTTGGTCTATAAATCAGCACTTTGACTGCAGAAACTTTCAGTGGTATAACTAGTTCTTTCCTTATTTGGTAATTGCACTGATTGTGTGTGCATTTGTGTGCATGTGTGTGTGTGTATGTCTTTGGTCAACAGTTTAACCTGAAATCTAAGTCACTCTGCAAATCACAGCAAACTGAAGGTAACCAAGGCAACACCATTCTAATTTACTTTCGATGTGAAAGTGGATTTAGAAGATCTGGGTGTCCAAACAATATATCAACACTAATCACACCTTTTGCTGGAACTGTGTGGTGTAATCTCACCACTTTTGTGACCTCAAGTCTCTTTTTACATTGTGTGCAGTCTAGTATTGAAATATATATACTGTATAGTTGCATTTACTTTGTGTTTTACATTAACTATTTCACTGGAATGACTTAGTCTTAATTAAATTAATTTCAAACTTCAAACTTTAAAAGATTTTTTTGATGGCATAAAAAATCTGTTGGCTATGGCACCAGCTCCTGACAGGCAACAGTGACATACACACAGAGTAATGTATATTTGATTCTTTCTTTGATATTTGTTTCTGTCCAGAGGTAAGAATAACACATTGTGCATCAGGTTCTCTTGATACAGGATTCATTATTTGAGGAAAAGCCACTGCTCGCTGAGGCGTTCTGTGCGTCTGCCTCCACACTCAAAGCATCCTCATCTATGTCCTACACATGCAGCAACATCAGTTACAAACCAAATCATTAGCAGACATGGACAGGCCCAGCATCAAAATGAACCCATATATAACAGATACATACACTCACAAAGACACATGCACACATCTAAATTCTGTGGCAGGAGACCACGTTTAATTACAATCTCTGCAAGCGAGTGACTCGGCAGAGGATGTTAAAAAACACACACACATATTTGATAACACTGACATTTACAATCTGCCTCATTTATCAAAAGCTGCCAAAGCAGAGTCAAAGAGGGTCATTACGTAGTAAACATAGATTAACTCAACTCTCACAAAATCCACACAACATTGTTTAACAAATGAGATGTAGTGTAAGAAAATTGCAGATGTCAGCATACATTTCCCCACTCTGTCAATTAATTGTCTTGTTTGTACCCAATGTTTGTCTGTGTGTCCGTTGTGGGTGTGCAAAATAAGACCTAATGTGTAAGCTGAATGCTGCAACCAGTGCTCAGTAGCAAAGAAAACCTGAAATGTGGACAATATTACAGGGAGAAACGTTGGATTCTCATAGACTTGCACAAAGTGGCTGCAGTGGTGGCACCCAGCCCAAATATTTTATTCTATATTATTACTATTATTAATAACAAAAATCCATGATGCAGGAAAACAGGGAAAATTTAAAGCTAGAATATATAAACTGCACCCTTTTGACTTCTAGGTTAGTGACTTGGTTGGTGCGTATGTATAAATGTCAAATACTTGAACAGATAGGACTAGTTTGTGTACTGGGACTTTGAATACAAACCAACATTAGCATTTTCCAGTTTATAAGAGAGCAAACATGGAGATGAGTTTAGTTGGAGTGTGTTCAGGATTGGTGGAGTGTGGATCAAGTTCCAGGATTCTCTTCAGCAACTCATTTGCTTTTTTTGCCGGAGCTACGGGACGCCTTTGAGTGTCAGCAGCTGGCAGAGGCATCGAATGCCAGGAAAAAGACAAAGATAAAGAGGGATTGGGGGATAACGGGAGGGATTGTCTTTAATTTCACCATTTAGTTTAAATAGCATGCAGCTGCTTTGTTCTGTCTCTGATCATTGGCAGTCCAGGTTGAGAATCATTCAATAGAAGACGAGGGCACACGCGTGTATTTATGCATGCATTGAAAGAGGCGGCATAGAAACACAAATTCTCTATTCTATTTTTGTGGATTTTTGTACTTGTTTACTCCCAGTAGTGAAAATCCAAATCTGTATGCAGTGCAATTCTTGTTACTGCTTGTGCAGGGCTGCAGACAGATAAGTGATACCTTTGTGACACAGCGGTTGCAGGAAGTAACATATGCTAGGTATATGCACCTACCGCTGTCAGGAGCCCTGACAAAGCAGGAGCCATGAGTTAAGCAATGAGGACAAAAGCCCTCGGTGTCTTCCTGCTGGTGAACACAGCTCATTGTGTTCACTGGAGGCACCGATGCCAGAAATCAAACGCAGGGTCTCTGTAATGGTGGAAGGGAATATTTCTCCTGTACTATCGGTGAACTAAGATACATTTGGCTTGATAAAAGTACATTTATAAAGATTATTTGAAAACCGTAAGCATGGTTATGAAATTGAACAAGCCAATGGTATTTATTTCTGTCATTCAGATTCACATTGAATGCTGCTCTTACAATGGAGTCAGGATTACTCCCTGAGTCTCACTGAAGAAAGCCGATCACAAGAAGCTGCTCCTGCTGGTGGTGAATGCATCCAGAAGCGTGGATGCATTCACCACCCAAAGAATGAAGAGGACAGAGGAGGTGCCGGGTGATTCTTTCTTGCTAAAACCCTAAACCACCCACTCAAGCATTTTTCCCATTCTGTTCAGGCTTGTGTACTAGCATTGGAAACAACCATTCCAGTATGATAATGGTAGACCTGCAAAGATTTTAGGCACAGTGATCCTTGGCTACTGTGATCATTTTCCACATTAAATTCAAAGAAGAAAAAGGAGTGCAGTAAGTGCTAACACACATATCTACTGGTAGATACTGTATACTGCTGGTTTTTGCAGGTCTGAATGGCTTATTCCGGTAACACTGGTGCATACAGTTGTCTTTTTATATAAAAGGTCAATCCAAGAGAGCTCAAACCCTCTATGAAATCAAACACAGGGACAGACAGAGTTCATAACCCATGGTACTCACAGCCACTGAGAGGCCCCCAACATGACAAATGTGTGATATGATCACCAACGCAACAATACAGGAACAGCAAGGGTGAGAGAAAGGTGGAAAAAATGATGGAAAAGCAGACAAGAAGGGTGTGAGAGAAGAGTCAAATAACACATAAAGTCAGGAACAAGTGAGCTATGGAAATATGGAAGCTGAGAGAAACACAGAGGCAGAGCGGGTGGTGGCAGTGGATGCTTGTTGCGTGTCGTTCAGGCAGTAAGGCAGCCAGGTAGGTTTCCACCCCTGGGTGCAAGGCATAGAGGACAAGGTAGAGGGCCTCATTTAGAGTGTTCTGAATGGAGAGGATGGGGTTTCTAGTGAATGCAATACCTGTGATAATGCTGGCTGCCTAGAGGTCGACTTAGAGAGAGCACAAACTCATGGGAGATGCTGGATTTGAGCTGCAAAGGAGCACAGGGTGGAAAGGCAAGGAGGCATACAGTATGAAAGGGACAGAAAGGTGGAAGACTGCAAACAACAAAGAAAATCGCAGCAGGAGAGCAGAAGTCTATATGCTGCACAGCTACGAGGGCATATTAAAGTTTACACACTTGTCATATCTATTTGTGTCACGCGGTTATCTATTTATCAGTTATCCATGCATATTCAGCCCAGATTACCCCACTGAAAAGACATGACAGGGAGCTTAGGTGGTTAAAATTGCATGTGTTAACTAAAATAAACATGGGCACAAACCTTTCTTTGGTTCCTGTTTATTTGTATTCTCTTTATTTCCTCTTACCTCTTTGGGATGGTGTGATGTATTTAAATATGTTGTTTTGTAGTGTTGAATGGGGAACACTTGTAATGAGCTTTCCAGTCTGTTGCATGTTATGGTAGGGAAAAGAATGTGTTATTTGGATGTGGAGATAGAGAGTGTAGTAAATGTGTAATGGGAAAACAGTAAAGCTGAGATCCAAGAAATTTAGGGGATCTGTTGGAAAAACAAAAGTCACTTTATACTGTCACAAAATACTGTACATTTAATCCTTAATAAAGTTGATTGAACACAAAAGACATAGAACGATGAAATTCTATTTTTCTGGCAAACAAATTAAAAACTTCAGGAGCAGGATAAATATGTTGATGCAGAGTGAATACACCAACATATAACTGAAATAAAGGTCAGTGACATCAACTTCTTTACTCTCTTTGCAAAGCAGCAAATACATTTGTAACGGGTTAAGTCACAAAACACTAAATACACCAGAGCAAAAAAACGCCTTTAAACACACACCGAATATGTTTCCAAAGGGAGGTGATGTTCCTTTTTAAAGATGAATTCATGCTTCGGAAACCACTGAACCTCCGGTAAAGCTTTTCATGCATAATGATACACTGTTAGTAAGTTATTTTAGAGGGCTGTGATATCTTCTGGCATAAAACTGCAAATGTGAACCAGAGCTGGAAATATAGTGAGCAAATGCATTGGTTTCTTTAAACTAAAACACCAGTTCAACTATTTTCTCCAATTACTTATCCCACTGGATGAGGGGCGGGGTACATCCTGGCTGTTTTCACATTCCAAGGAATGACGCGTGAACAACAATAAAACATGGAAATCAAGGTTGGATAACCTGAGATGAATTTCTCAACCAAAAGCTGAATGATCGGCTCGTCCAACCAAAACAACAACATCATCGTATTTTAATCAAAGTTAATCAAATTTCCTGGTGTGGCCTCATCAGAGTCTGAATGACTAATATCATCAGTTCAGATTTGTGGGGACATTCAGTAAAGCTACAAGGACATCTGATTCAGCCTTCCTTAATTTTTTTGTAGCTGCTACTGAGGAAAATTAAGTTTCTGTCTACAGTCACCATCTTGCTACTGAGCCCCAAGCTGTTCAGAACAACACACAGTAGCAGTATCAACATGGTATCATCCTGTCTAATTTATTTATTTTATAGTTTGTTCCTCAGAATACATTTATTCAAGATGAAGCCATATGAATCTACTAAATGACCACAGGACCTCTCAGATTTCAGAAATAGGATAGATCCCTCGGTCTCTTGTGTACCAGTCGCACAAATGCTTTGTTGGAAAATGAAGAAGACACTATGAATATTCCTCCTCTCTTGCGCTTCTCACTCCTTTCCCTTCTCTCTTTTTCAACGTCCCATGGTATCACAGTCCATATGGTGCTGCAACACTGTTGGTCTCATGTGGCCACACTTCCCACGATGCATCTGTGACTCTGGGCTTTCAAGAGAGCTGATAGGCTGAGAGGACTACGGTATCGACCAGGCATTGCCTGGTGTGAGGTCAGCTCTGTGCAGCAGTGGAGTGTGTCTGAACAGCACACACCACTGACTTCCAGTCTGTCATCAATCCTGCCAATCAATCCACCATTTTCATTTTCATCATTTTGCCGACAAAGAAAGAAATACACTCATCTGTTGCATTCAAAAAACAAAACTCCTTGTGCAAGTACCAATAAGTATTTTCTTCTTTGTACTACTGTCAGACTGATGAATTTCTACCTGCAACTAGACCTAACCACAATCCTTGCAAACATTTAAAATTGTCAAGCAATGAAACTTCATGTTTCGTCATTTGTAGGATTAAATTGCTGGCAGTTTTCTGTCTTAAATGACATTGTTTCATGTTGGTCTGGGCATCGCCTCCCCTCCAGCCTGTGTCCATGTAGAGAAAACAGAGCTTAGCAAAGATCAATCCCATTGAGTCTGAGTCCTTTCACTAGCCTAGGATCAATACTGCCTGTTTCATGTCCCTTTGCAATCCACACACGCACACGCACACACACAAACACAAACACACACGCACGCACGCACGCACGCACGCACACTCACACACACACACACACACACACACACACACACACACACACACACACACACACACACACACACACACACACACACACAAACACACTTTAAAGACATGCCTATGAGAATAGCCCCACTCCTTTAGAAATGACCTATCGGCCTATCGGCTAACTTGCTCACCGGGGGTTACAGAAGTTCATTATGACAGGTTTGCCAGTGCTACAGGTCTGCTTTAGTCTTCTGCTGCAAAGTGCAGCCATCAAACCATCTGATTTCTTTAACAGCTTGCCATAGAAGCCTTGCAGGCAGATACCATGCAATGGCTGAAAGTACAACAATGTGACTGCAGAATGTGCAATGGCATAAGTTTGATGACAGAACCACAGAACAGGACTGAGAGGATTCTGAAACATCTCCAGGTATGTTTGGTTCAACCAAACATACTTGGCAGAGAAATGGAGTCGAACTGAGAGCACCAATGATTGGTGAACAAATGAAAGAGAATTCCTTCATGCTTCTGACTTCTGTCTGTGTTTTTATGCTGAAATTGTCATCCTTGAATTAGCTGTTGTATCTGGAAAGCATGTTTTAACCCTGGAACCATATCAGCTCTTGTGTGTTTCATATACTATTTTGATGAAGGACACAGAAGTATGTCTTCTATGGTTGACAATAACAATAAGTTCAATACAAATTAACCTCTTTGGGAAATATAATTATTTGCTGTCAGGTCAGAAGTAAAATAAAATTATAAATACAAAGCTACTGACTCTTGTTTATTTCAAAATAGATTTGGCCTTCGCTCTTGTAATATTCTCATGTTTTTTCCAAGAAGATCTCCCATTCAGCTCTGTATACACCAGTCTCGAACAGAGTAATAAAACTTCTGGAGGAGTATCTTTTTTTCCACAAACCCACCTTGTCTGGAGTACTCATCAGCTTCATGGTGAACCAGGTCAGTCACACAACCGCCATAGTGCAGCCTCTGCTCATGGTCGAAGGCCTTAAGTGTCTCACTGGAGCTGTAGGACTTCTGGGTGGGAACACGGCACTCATCCACATCCAGGGATGCCGTGTTGTACTGGGAGTCTTTGGAGCAGCGCCCCCCAGTCAGGGTACGCTGCCTACGATCCTTCAGATCCATGCTGTGGTTGTGTGAGTGTGCGTGTGTGTGTGTGTGTGTGTGTGTGTATGTGTGTGTGTGTGTGTCTGTGTGTGTGTGTGTGTGTGTGTGTGTGTGTGAGAGGATGGGGTAGGGATACAGGAAGATGAGGTAGGAGTGGAGGTGGAGGAGAGGGAGGAAGAGTAGTAATGGGTGGGGAGGGGAGATGAAGGGGCCTCCTATTGGGCCGCCGTAATGTCAGTCACCACTTCAATCACCTGGAAGACAGAGACAGAGATAGACAGATCATGAGAGGGGTAAAAGAGAGAAAGGGCTGTTACAAAAAGAAAGATGCACCACTGTAACTTCCAGCGCACACACACTGTGAATTTGTGTGCACATTTCGGCTGAAGACTGTGGTGAATGCACATTTGAGCAACCAGGCAAATACAAAACAGATCGCAGTACTGATGCTGGATAAGTAAGGCTATTGTGCTGGAGAAACAGAGCTGTAAGCATCGTGGTCCACAGAGATAGGCAGCCATTGACCATGCTGATGAAAAATGGGCATAAAAGATGGGCAACTCAAACCGAGTCCAGTCCATAATATGATGTTAGCAATGCATCAGTAGTGCTGCACAAAGGGAAATGACAGTGACAAGAAAGGATGAAGAATTAAGAAACAAAAGAGTGTAGAGAATCAGAGGAAGATAAGACAGAATGACAGAAGATACACAGAGTACCCACGCTGGAAAAAGGTAAAAGGGCAAGGAAGAAAGAAACGAAGTCGGATGCAACAGGAAGGATGGAAGAAGAGGAGAAATGACTTGAGGGCATTGCTAGTCTCTCCCTCATTATCAGAGTGAGAATGAATCCCGCTCCCTTAGAGACTGTAAGGGATAATCAAACACAGCCACACGCACACACACACACACACACACGCACGCACGCACGCACGCAAGCACGCACGCACACACACACACACACACACACACACACACACACACACACACACACACACACACACACACATACACTGAGACATGCACATATAGTACAGGGGTAACCATGCTGATTGACAGCCACTGAACTTGTGACAACTTATATCAGAGCTGAATGTATGCATGTAGTCATCACTTCCTGTTTGCTGATGTCCATTTCTGTTGTATCACATCCAGCACATTTTTAATCAATTTAAACCTCATACTTGTGGTTGTAGATTATACATGATTATGATGCTAATGCAGCATGATACTAGTGCAGGGGCCTTGAGCAATGCATTACATTAGCGGCTAAAGATCAAAGTACAACAATACAACAACCAGCAGTAATTGACATGAATGCTTCCAGCAGCTGCCTGTATGGGATATTTATGGTAATAAATAGGTCATCTATGTTTCTGTTGCTCAAGGCCAAACAAAGTCTGGTCTCCCTGTTGCATTACAGCGCAGTATTACATTTTCAGGAAACCATCTTTCTCTGCCAGGACAGCATGTATTGATATTGGTGCGGGCAGAGTGGACATCCTTTGATTGAGAATATGCAATGTAAATAATTGCATGCTGGGATGGAAGACGAATAAGACAGGGAGAAAAAAAGAGAGAAACACTCACAGAATGTGAGTAAATCTATTCAGTCGGGGCTCATTTTAAAATGCTTAGAAGGTAGCATTGAAAAGTACCCTGCTATGTCCATTGATTAACAGTAGGTATTAACTCTCATAAAGAGCTCATTACGCTCCTGCATCCATCACACAGGCTATTAGGATTTCAACCTTAATGCCTTGGTACCTTGAATGGAGGGTGAGGAAACAGAGCAATGGTCCAATGTGATAGATATGGGGACATTCTGACTGGTGTTTTACAATCAATAAGGAAACAAAATGCTTGTGAGGGAGTGGGTGTGTCTGTTGAGTGCACATGACAGATGTCTGGAGCAACAAAAAATTCTCCCAAACTCCATAACTGGTTCAGTTTGTGCCTGGAATGCTAGTAAACCTAAGTTTACATCAGCACCATCATGCAGCTAAAGCTGGGTAGATCCCTCGCCTGTCGCACAGAGCAGGCCTGTTTAACATCCAGTGGGCGTCGTTAAATTTAAAAGAGCACTTTAGAGCCAGATGGAGTTGCTATGCAGGGTAACTACGGATAACTTTTAAACTTTGGTTTTTAACATTTCAAACTATAAAATGTCACAAGTGTGAAGGTAGTGATCCTGCCATGATTATGGGAGCTGTCCATGAAAGTGAGTACATGACCTTATCTTTTTTGATGCAACATTTCAGTTTCCTTGATGAACAATGGATTTCTTTCTCGGTGTACATCATAAATGTTAATTCTAGCAACAAGAATAAAGTATGTGTCCTTGGAGGCCTACAGGAGATGCATGGTGCATCATGAGATGAATCCCGCCCAACTGCTGTTATTCCACATGGCAGAAACTTACATTTTTATGCTCTTGATGGTACACCAAATAATCTCTTGATTATATATGTTTTCAATAATTAAGGGATTTTGAAGATGATGTAAACTCAATATTGTAAATAGGCACCTAATTGTAAGCCAGAATCGAAATATTCTTCAAAATTATTCCTCATTAGGATGTTATTATGATGATGATGATGATGATGATGATGATGATGATGATGATGATGATGATGACGATGACGGTGATGAGGATAATGATGCTGGTGTGGGATGTACAAAAGGGCCCTAAAAAATATCATATTTCAGTGAATACACACACACACACACGCATACACACATGCACGCACACACACACACACACACACACACACACACACACACACACACACACACACACACACACACACACGCACACACACAAACATGCATACACACTCAAAGAACTGCTATTCAATACTGACTGGCAAAGCCAAAGCAAAGAGAAAACATTCATGCCAATGCTCAACTCTAATGTCAACAATGAAGGACTGCTTGCACACTTGAGATGACTCCTGAAAAATACCTTCAAAGACTCACAAAGATCAAAAGGAACACTGAACTATAGAAACATGAACATTTAAAAAGCTTGTGGTTTATAATAATCAGTTATCCTAAAACCTTGATACTTGGGTCAATTAATTACTTGCTGGCTCCACGTATATTTAATGCTAATGCAAAGTAAGTAAATAACTTTCCAAAACTTCCCCTTGGAAAAACGGGAAGTTTGCAATCCAGTGTTTTTCTTTGAGTTTCTATTTTAAATAATTACTGCATCAGTATCATATATCTTGCGTATACTGATAGATGTATCTATCTGTATGTGTGTCTCTGTGTTATATGTGTGTGTGTGTGTGTGTGTGTGTGTGTGTGTGTGTGTGTGTGTGTGTGTGTGTGTGTGTGTGTGTGTGTGTGTGTGTGTGTGGCAATCACACTACAGAGACGTGAGTATTACTTTGCAGTTGTAATGTTACCTGAGTAGGAGGAGAGAGGACACAGAACAAGAGAAGATAGATGGTTAAAGTAGAGAAAGCCGAGGGGGTCAATCACGAGATCTGGAACACAGATAAATCACAGTCCACCCACACAGGTGTTTTCCTCAAGGTCGTCTACACACACACGCACGCGCGCACACACACACACACACACACACATACACACATCAAACTTTTTCTTGTTAATTACTCCAGTGACAGCTGTCCAACTTCCCTTGATCATTGCACTAAGGAATATTATGTAATATATTAGATGAATAAGGACTTATTATCAGTCAGACTGCTTACTATACTGTGAAATTCTGGGACACTACCAGAGCTATGAGTATATCTGTGGACTCATCAACAGAAAGACAAACATTTGAAAAAGATGAAAAAAAGGTGAAAAAAAGATATGAAGGAGAAGACAAGTATGCGGGAAAACATGAAATCTAAGTAGAATTGAAAAGTAATTGTAAGATGACAGGGATGTTGGAGAACGTTATGTCATGACCTTTTCTCTGCAAATAAGAGCCAGAAATAGAAAGCATAGGAAGTGATAATGTAAATCCACCTCAACGTGAAATAACACAGTTAATGGTAAGTTAATGTAATCAGAGCATTAGTAAGTACTAAACAAAATGCTCTAACGTTCAACCCCATCAATCTCTGAGAGTCAAAATGCTTCATATGCAGTTATTTTTAAAGCAGTCGTATTTTTAAACAAACCTAATGCATTATGTGTAACCAGGTAACAAGGTAGAACTGACAAAAAAAGTCCCGACTTGTCAGAAGTACATTACAGTAGATCTGACATATTCTAAAGCAGTAGGTGTTATGGTGTTTCTACCATTTTCATGATATAACCCCCCCCCCCCCCCCCCCCCAAAAAAAGGAAGAATTGTGAAAAATGCAGACCCGACAGTGAGTGCAATATCTCAGCAGAATGTTTGAGCAGTAAGAGTATATTGCACTGGAGGTATACTATGTTTTGTTGAAGCACTCCTGGAATGTGTTTAAGAAAGTGCTGCAGACATCTGGTTCTGGGAACCCGCTGATCACAATCGACCGAGCTCGACAGCGCATATTATTTCACTGCATTTGTAATGGTTTCCTGTGTAATGGCTACATACCTAAAGACAATTAGCTACAAGGACCATAACCAGCCCTGGCTCTCCTTTATCAGAAAAATAGGTATCATGGCAGCACATAAGTGCTAGTATAGACGCCGCTTAGGGCCATCACATTGTGGGAGGCTTCCGGTCCAGACGACGCCTCCGGTAGTCAAATAGGAGGAGGATATTTTTGTATATTATCACTCAGCATAAGGTACTATTCTGACAATTGCTCACATTTGATCTACTCAAGACCAAACTTTATTTTTTTATTATCATTTGCATATTTCAATAAACAGCTGTGTAATATAGACTGTATTATGTAATTATTTACCTGGGTGTGTGGGTGGCATCTACTTTCATGATGCCTGAACTGATATTAATATCTCATGTCTTTAAATATATCTGCCAAATTGCCGGAACTGTTGAAACCAACTGCAAAAAAGAAGAACAAAATAAAAACAGCAACAACAACAACAACAAAAAAAAGCTTTACAAATGCAACATCATAAACACTCTTTCTCCCTCGCCGTGACTGCTGCCGATAATGACCCGCTCTGTTCACTCACGGCTTCAATCAGATGTTACATTGGGCTTTCTCCCCCGGACTTTTAAAATCTGTTTAATGTTCAGATTCAGGCTCGTACTGCATGGGAGATTTTTTTTTTTTTTTCAAAACCAAAAGTCCAATTATTTGGTCTGGGTCATATTCAAAAGATACAATGATTTGGAGCATGGCTTTGTATTTTCCAAAAGCAGTAATAAAAAAATAAAAATAAAAATTATATTTAATAGGACAAAAAAATAAGGACAAATAGAAAGAAATTAAGCTTTAATTATACCATATTTTAATTAGTCTACTCTTGTGGGTTTTGATATAGAAGTGTATTATAGCAGCAATATAATTTAGAACAGGAGATAAAACCCTGTCCACTTCTAGTAGAAGCAGATGTATATCGAACATAAATATACATATAGAGATACAGATTCTTCTCTTCTCTTTTCTTTTCCATTTCCTTTTTCATTTTCTTTCGATTTCTTTTCTTTTTCTGAGTGGCTTTAAAGGAGCCATTAACTGGCTCATTCAAGTCAATTGTACACCAACCAAAAGCAACAATCGGTCAACAAGACTGGTGGCTAAAAGCCTGTTAAAACTCAGCATGGAGCCTTTCTATCATGATGTCCATCCATTTTTCCAACGCTCATTGTCAGTAGGAGATGAAGTTCTTCATTTAGCATTTTGTTCTTTCTGTTTCTCTCTCTCTCTCTCTCTCTCTCTCTCTCTCTCTCTCTCTCTCTCTCTCTCTCTCTCTCCCTCTGTCTCTTCCTCTCTTTTAATTTGAAAGGAATTTAAATAGACAGACTATTGAAAACACAAGGACCTGTTATCACAAACGACAAAATTGTTGTCTATGAAGTGTTTCGCTCTCAATTTTCTGCTGTATTTGTGCGGCTGTTCAAATTAAGTTGTTTACATAGTTTGTTCCCAAAGACAAAGGGAGGAAGACGCAAAGTGACTGAGAGAAAAAAGGAGTAGATGGGGAGAGCGTAACGCACACAGAGGTTGGTGAGAATAAAGATGGAAAACAAATCGCTGCAGGAGAATTTGTGTTTTGGTGGATGAGCCTGTACCAGACACAAATCTGGTTAAATAAGAAAGCAAGTAAGTAATAAGTAAGTAAACAGAAAAACAAAAACAAATAAATAAGCAAACACTTCATTAAAGTATTCAGATTCTCCCTCATGAACAGCTGTACTTCCTCTACCTTCAAATGCGAAAACATCTTATGCCCATCATTGTTCCTTTCTAAGGGAACATTTTGCAAATAGGTAGTTTTTATACTGTACAGTAATTATTAGCTTTATAACAATAATCCTATAATGTATGGTATGTTTTTAATTTTCTCATATGAATAACGAATTTAGTCCATATACAGTAGACTTATTGTACACAGAGAGAGAGGGAGAGAGAAGCGAGAATGTGTGCAAATTCTTTCCTGGACAGGAAAGAATATGCACGTATGAATTTAGATGTATTACATTAGAGATAAGAAACTCCAGTCGGCTATTTATCAACTGACATTATTATAATATTATATATTTAAGAACTGCACTGAACTGGCAACATGCTTAGTGTGTACCCCACCTCGTCAGCTGGGATAGACTCCAGCAGAGCCTGCGACCACGATTCGGATAAGCAGTTGATGATGAGATGATCCCTATGGACTCATCTTCAAGGTAATGAATGAATTAATATATTTAAAAGAGGGCGGCACAGTGTCTCAGTGGGTAGCGCTGTCGCTGTACAGCAAGGCGGTTCCGGGTTCACATCCCACTCTGCGTGGTGGTGAACGAGGAATGAATGAATGAATATATTTATCAAGGAAGGATATAAAGAACAAGATACTGGTCCAGTAGGTGTCACCTTTGGCTGCACATACACTTAGCTGACAGGCTTACATTATGCATAATGTGTGTGTAGGTTCTCAGTCATCCAGTCTAGGGATGACTGAGAAGCGAGAGGTGAAACATCTTCAACTAAAATTAAGCAAGTCAAGTTCTTTTTCGCTGTTTTTGGTCATGTATAATTTTGATGTAAATGCATACTTAAAACTTACAATGTAAATGAGAGACATACAGTAAAACAACTTACCGACCCACGATCAGCTAAAAAGAAATGGTCTCTCCCACAGATCCTACTCATTCCAATTTTGTTTGGTTTCTATGGACAGCAGACTAGAGGATATCATGACAGATCTACTGTTTGTTCTGATTTCACTACACAGCAGTTATTAACAAAGATTACATTTCTGATGATGAGCAGCAATAGCTTAGCATTTGCCAAACTGTTGGAGGTTAATGTCAAATCACAATTGCAAATCACAAATCACATGCTATGGAATGGTGACAGCCTATCTTTTGAAAACCTGAAAAATACATTTAAAATGATTGCCTTTATTAATCCCTCTCAAAATGGACTAACAAATGCTTGGAATATTGAGTGTAATAATAATAATAATGTAACTTAATAATAATAATAATATAATGTAATGTATAATGTAATAATAATAATAATAATGTAACTTAATAATGTAACTTATACAGGGTCTTTGGCTGTGCCATTACTTTCTGTCATTGTTGTGTGTATTTATTGTTATCTCTTGCGAGCAGATATCACCTGAATTTCCCTTGGGATCATTAAAGTATCTATCTATCTATCTATCTATCTATCTATCTATCTATCTATCTATCTATCTATCTATCTATCTATCTATCTATCTATCTATCTATCTATCTATCTATCTATCTATCTATCTATCTATCTATCTATCTATCTATCTATCTATCTAATCTTTGCCTCTTAATTATCACTGGTGGTACAGTTCCAGGTGTAGAGGATGTTCAGTCATGTTGTGCCTGAAGGTCTTGTTGTCTGTCGTCATATTTTAACAATAGTGGACATGTTAACTATATTCTATTCACATTTCTTTGTTTAACATCTCTAAAGGATGCCAATAGGACAGAAAAAATGGAGGTTAAATGCATATCTACCTAAAAAAACAAAAAACAAAAATCCTCTTGTATACCGTAGGCCAAAGAAGCGTACAAAGTTAACAGTGTAAGTTGCAATAACTTGCTGTGGCGACCCCTATAACAAAGGGACCAGCTTAATAGATGATTCCTCTTCATACAGTAGACAGAAGAAGACCCTGGAGGTGAAGTTGACTGTATTAAGTTCACGTTATGTTCTCAGGTGGACTGATGGATCAACTGTGACGAAAACAACTAACACAACTTGGCCTTGCTTTGGATGCTCCAGACATTTGAAGCACTTAAACTCAACCTCAGCATCTACTGTGGAAATACTCCTGCATCTTTCCATGTTTATAAATACACAGTGACCACAGTCGTTTTTCTCTGTCAAGCTTAAAAACTAACACACACACACACACACACACACACACACACACACACACACACACACACACACACACACACACACACACACACACACACACACACACACACACACACACACACACACACACACACACACGACTTCTTAATATGAGCTTTGGACTGATCTCTGACTGAGAGGCACCTCACCATGAGGACTCATTAATCTTGTCTTCGATCTTGGGTGGGATTGAAAGCGCCACACACGCATGCAACACTCACACACACACGCACGCAACACTCACACACACACGCACGCACGCACGCACGCACACACACACACACACACACACACACACACACACACACACTAAAACCCACTAATAAATATACATACTTGCACACAGGAGACAAAAGGATGATTGGGACTGTTTGCATGGCTCCAGTTCAACTGGAAACTGTGGCCTACTTTGTGTCCAAGATGATCTGTGAGCCAACAACAAGGGGGAGTGCAGGACAGGAAATATTTCATCCCTCCCACTCCCACACGCCTCGCCCCATTACTGCCAACACCTCTCTTAGCCATAGGGAAAAAAACATTTGCCTTTTAAGTGTCAATGGTTGTTGCACTCACCAATTCTGTCAGTATTTGTACAAGTTGGTATATTCTGTGTCTTGTTGTGATTTTGATGCAATGAAGTTGTTTCCAATTCCGTTTTTTCCACTCATCCTCATTTCTTCCTCCCTAGCATTCCGTGTTTGTTTGCGACTGTTTGCGACTAGTTGTGTCTCTGGGAGTGGTAATCCATTCTGCACCTCAAATCCACTGTATTCATTAGCCAACTTGACATGACAATGTTTTCAGGTAATGCTCCGTCACTGCATTGAACACTTCCTTTTAATGGAGTATTTCCTGTACTATCTGCAGATACTGAAGGATGATAAAGTTGCTTTGTTTGTGATTTAGCATCCATTATTCTGACATTGTGGGACAAAGGATCCCTTTTTAAACAGTTTGCTCAAGTTTTCATTTTTGTCAAACATTAATTTTCACAAACTGACATCTCCTTCGCTCTTCGTTCATTCCGACAACTTAACTTTCCAATAAACCTCCTTAAACCTAAACACAACAGTCTCTTTTCTTTTTCTGAGTCCACACAGTTTTTGTTCATAACAATATGAATTAAAAAATGCTGGTGCTGATGTCCAGGTCACATGGACTTTTTCACAGTGTCAGCGTTTGGTTATTGCTCCTGAAAGTAGGAAGGTTGTGCAGTCAGTGCTTATACCTCAATTTTTGGACACCCTAATTAGCAAGTAGACTCACTATAATGATAAGTCACAAAACAAGATATATTCTCTGTAATTAAACTTAGTCCTGCTTGGGTTTCAAACCTCTTCTGTTTGAAAAATAGAATGGAAGCAAACTTGAAGGCATTAACACAAGTAGTTGTTTTCTTCTTAGTGTCCTGAGGTAATTCTAAATTCTTGTTCTGTGCATTATTTGTGGTTTGCCCAAGGTGTGCATATGTGACTAACAGCTGCAATCCCTGCAGGGAAGGAGATGGATGGAAGTTGCCACACTGATCACGAGCTGTGAAGAGAGACCTCATCCACCTTGAATTTTCTTGTTGAGGTCCTTTCTCTTCTCATCTGCTCATTTGTCAGAATAGAAATGAATAGGAGGAAACAAGCCACCCCTCTTTCTTCCTTGCTCTCGGTTCTTGTGTAATCTCCACACTGGGCTGCAGAGTGCCACAGAGCCTCTGTTTATTAGAGTAATCCTTAAATCCACATTCTGCAGGCCCCGCAAAACTCTAATCTGACTCAAAACAAAGGGATTAGAGACGACAAGGTTCCACTCTCTGTCTCTTTGTGTCTGCCAAAGTGGGTTTGGGGTGAGACACACACACACACAAACACACACACACACACACACGCACACACGGACACACACGCACACGGACACACACAAACCAACAAACACACAAGCGCTGTTGCATAGTCTTATCCGTCACACCCAAATTTGCTAAAGACTGATTTGCGCATACAGACGCATACCGGCACACACACATTAACACACACACACACACACACACACACACACACACACACACACACACACACACACACACACACACACACACACACACACACACACACACACACACACACACACACACACACACACACACACACACACACACACACACACAAACAAACACAAACACTTGCTATGAACACAAGCTTGAGGAGAAAAAAAACAGAGTTAGAGCCAACGTGCAAACAAACTGGGTAATTACACATAGCTCTCAAACTCATGGGAGAAATGATAGACAAGATGAGAATGAGCTATGGGAACGAGACCTAGCAACAGCAGGATGGATATAACCAGAATAACTGAACAAGCGTGGGTTTTTTATTGACTCACACTGTCGCAAAAAACAACAAAAGAGTACATTTATTTTACACACAATTGGTGGATGTCAGGAACTATGGGGGTGCAAACAAGTCAATATTTGTCCAGCATGTATGCATTATCGATGGACATTCACATCCACAACAAGATCCTGTAATGACATTAGTACTCAAAGTATACATCAAGTTGTGCGTTTCCATAACATCCAGATGCCGCCACTGTGGCAGGCATCCAGTCAGTGTTCAGCACACTTTCCAAATGACAGTTTCTTTTAGCTTTCCAATATGGCAAATGAATAATGTATAAAAATTCAGTGTCAAGATGGCACTCACTTGGTTCTCAATGCTAATTTTTCACTTAAAGTCTGTTCCAAAAATGTAGTGTGTCACAATGTTTATAAATGGGTTCAATTTCTGGTTATTTGCACACATTTGTCAACTTTTCTACTGTTGTAGTACTTCCTTTAAAATACTTTTATCAAAACTTTTTTTAGATATAAAAATGTCAAACTTAAGTTCTGGTAAAAACAACATATTTCCATAGTGGACAGGTTAACATAAGTGGTACTCTGAAATGTAAACAATATGATCATAATCTCTTCCATTATTTGCACGCAGGGATCTGATGTATACAATATTACCAGCTAGTGTAATATGTTCACTTTAAGCATATAACAGGTAAATATAAATACAACATAGGGTTTGCAAAATATTCTGCACCTTAATTTATGGGGGGGGGGGGGTTTCTTCAAAAAAGCGTCATATGATATCAACAGAAATTTATTTAAATATGTTTCATGCCCCATATTCAGGAATGTATATACAGATTTACTAAAAACATTGATCATTCTTTATTCTTGGTATTATTTCGTCTGTTACACAAATTTTAAACTTTTTTAAACATAAATCTAGAGTTCATGCAGCGTTATGTCCTCGACAAAGTGAATGACAACCAACAGGTTTATCTCACTCATGTTGATCATCCTCTTAATGTTTGAAACAATAATTCCTCTGATCATTTGAGTAACAAAAGGTAGATCTTATCATTGTCTAACATTATGGTGTTATTCTGAGGTCATGAGAAAATCCATTCTGGATCTAAAAAGAGAACAGACCAAGCTCAAAGAGAAGATCTTGGTATTGTGCATATGGCTAATGTCTGTGGAGTTGTCAAAGAGCCAAGATGCTTTTTTTTTTTAATTTTGTGTGGGAATTCCTGCTCGTCTTCATTCATCAGAGTCACATCCAGGCTAGTGTGTACTGTATGTACATGTCTGTGTATGTATGTACATGTCTGTGTGTGTGAGTGTGTGTGTGTGTACATGTGCATCTCTGTGTGTTTGTGTATGTCTGAGTGTGTGTGAGGTCTTTCACCTCTGCCCTAGTAACAACCTGCAGCACAGAGAGTCAGGGCAAACTTTGCTGCAGTACTGCCAGCGAGTTATTACAACTATCGAGTGCTGACAAGCCCTGCTTTCTGACACCAAGGGAAAGGGCTGGGGCTTAATAACTCAGTGTCATGCCTTGACATTCTTACCATCTGTCTGGGTAAAATATTCAAATCTGCAATAAATGTCACTGGGGACAGACGGTGACACTGTCTAATTAACACTATGACAGAGGTGACACACTGAGGGTTTTGGCTGGCTTTTACTGTACAACATGCATTGCCTCTGTTTGTGTGTGTGTGTGTGTGTGTGTATGTGTGTGTGTGTGTGTGTGTGTGTGTGTGTGTGTGTGTGTGTGTGTGTGTGTGTGTGTGTGTGTGTGTGTGTGTGTGTGTGTCATACCTATGTGCAGAGGTGAAATGCTGAGACACTGTTGCCATTTTAACTTCACTTCTGTCTCTTCAGAGGAAAGTCAGCTATTTCTTAACTAAACAGAAAAGTGTAGCACTATAACACATGATTAAAAAGTGTAAATGACAGCAGCCATAGGGCTGCGCAACCCTGGAGCAGTGAATAAATGCCAAAGAAGAGTCATTTCCTCAGGCTGAAATGTCAAATTGGGGGGGAGCAGTGAGGAGAACTGAATGCCAGCCGTATACGGGTGTCTTACTTTAACCCAGGTACATGTAGATCAAAAGCTAGATGCGATGATTCACTCCTTGCTCTCTGTAGCGGGAGTGCAGGGTAGTTTTTCCACCACTCATGCCAAAGTAAAATTGTTCATAATGATTTATTGAGTAGAATAAAGTGGAGTGGATTTTAGATGTGGATGAAGATCTGAAACATATTAGCCAACTGAATAACAGAACAAGTGTTCCATTTATACTTTCAGCTTTTTCATAGAGTTTGACCTTAAACAAGGAATTTCACCATGAAACCAAAAGAGTACTGTAGTTCTGGTAATTTGAAAAAAAAAAAAAAAGGATCAGGACCAGAGCACTTAAAAGTTTGTGTAATAAAAGGATAAACTCATGCAGAGCTTAACATCCAATTTTGTGGTAGTATGAGGAAGTTGTGGCACAGGCAATGAGGAAACGAACTTAACAAGAAGACAACAACAGCTATTATTCATCGGACACAAATAGTTTTTTTTCTTTGCTTTTCACAACTATAGGCCTGATAACAACACATACAAAGAATCTATAAACAAGCAGTGGAAAAACAGAGAAGTTTAAAGTTGGGCAGTTGGCTGGCGATGCCCTGGAAGCATTTGGAGGTTAAGTATCTGTATTTGAAAGGGTATCACCGAAAACTTGACAAAATATGCACAAACGTGTGTACAAAATTTTATGGACAGGCCATACCTTTAATATGACTGAATTGCGGAAGAAATGTGTGACTAGGTGTTATTGGGTTAGAATATTAAGGAAAAACAAACATACTTGAAAATTATTCAGCAAAAGCAATGAATGAAGAAATCCAGTCAGTTCGGTGGTCTCTCTGTCTCTCCCTCTCTCCCACTCTCTCCTTCTCTCTCTGCCCTCTGCCAAGTTCTAAAAAACCTAATAATTGTTCCAGGAAAAAAATCTGGACTGTCAATGATTCTGTTGTCCTCTTTAGTTGTTGAAGTCATGTTTCTACAAATTCATGTCTTTCGCACCACCAGTATGGCTAAAGATATGTGTGTGTGTGTGTGTGTGTGTGTGTGTGTGTGTGTGTGTGTGTGTGTGTGTGTGTGTGTGTGTTTGTGTGTGTGTGTGTGTGTGTGTGTGTATGTGATTGTGTGCGTGCGTGCGTGCGTGCGTACGTGTGTGTGTGTACTACCCCTATATATAGGAGTAGTGTCAGGTACTTATACTGTGATCCCCAAATATCACCTTTTATCCTTGTTCTATGTCTGTTCTTTGTGACACAACATAATAATCAAAGACAACCAATGACAATCAGTTTTGTTTAAATGAAAAACCTCACACAACACAATAGCTTAAATTGTGCTCTTTACCGACAGAATGAGCTTTAATTCTGAGGACCTAACAAATTCATTGCTCTCCTCCTGTGTGTGTATTTCTCTCTTACGTCTGTGCTGCTCTCACTTCCTTTCTTTGTATTTTGTGAGGGGCTGTTGTATGAAGCACCCATAATAGGTTTGTGAGGGATATATCTGGCTTCAGTAGGAGCTTTGACACATTGTGTGTGTGCGTGCATGTGTGAGTGTACTTACAGGTGTGTGTGCTTTTGGGATTGACATGTAGGGTCCCATATTATGGTGCTTTTCCACTTTTGTTGCTGTGTGTACTCACACTCCAAAGCCATTAGATTCTATATGAAATCCTGAGGCTGAGAACTTTGAGGCTGAGAGTGTTGCAATTGACAAGCTGCTATCCTGCTGAGCATTTTTCTGTACACTTGATTTCTGGTACAGCACCAATCTCAGCTACAGTTGCACTTCCAGATACAGAAAACATACCAGCTGGGTTGCTTTATCCTTTTCTGCAATCTACACATGGGTGATATTGTTTTCTGGGTGCATAGATTGCACTGATATGTCAGAGCTACCAATGACATGTCCTAGCCCGCTTGAGTCTACACAACATCGAGTTTTCCTGTGAATGCTTCTAATACTATCGACTTGTCGTCTTGGAGTGGCGTTTGTGCCTTCGGGGGCCAATAGATGACTGCTACGGCTGCTCCAGCACCAATGACATAGCTGACTGGTCCCATTTAGCATGCTAGATTTAGCTTCATTAGAGATGATGTGGCTGGGAAGGCGCACAGAAGAAATGAAATGAGGAGTAAGAGGGGGAGACAGGAGAACAACAGTGAGGCATTTGCAGGGGCCACTTCGCAATAGAGCTGGACAAAAAAGTAGAAGCTGTCTCATAAAAATACTTTATAAACCAGCCATATCCATAATGGCTACCCAATAGAGAGAGAGATGGATTAATGCAGCAGTTGGAGTTAAATTGAAAGCACACCATGCTGTGTTAGAATGTGGCACACATTCTCATCAGCATGGAGCTTTATACTGGTTGCCACGCTGTGTCTTGTGGTACAATGAGTCCAAACGTTCCAGTATAAAGAATGGGAAAACACATTTCACAATTAAAGCAAACTAATTATGAACGCTTTAAAAACCATTCAACCAAATAATGCATTCACCACGAATAATGGTGCCAACAATCTATCCAAAGGGGTGAGATATATTTAGAGGTATTACATAATCCCTCATACAACAAGTGTCCCGAGTGATCCTTTTAAACTTTGTCTTAATTTAAGAAATGTCTTTGTCTGCGACTTTGGCATGACAGAAATAAATGAGCTATCACATCCAATTGGCAGATTTGTTTCACTTGTACTATGAAAAATATGTCTGTAAAATACATAATAAGAATAAATGGCTTGTCAGGATGAATTGTGCTAGCAGTGATGAGACAGGGTTGTGGCTATCTGAGAGGTTATCCGGGACTGAAACTGTACATGGAATGCTATCCGGAGATCTGAGCGGCACAAAGACGAATGGATGCGACATGCGACCCCAAGGTCGTACATCAAGAAAGGCACGTGTTACCCTTTAACCTCATCCTTGATCTCTCTCTTAGCACACTTCCACATGCACGCAAAAGATGTGTGACAGAGTGCTCCAGGGCAACACACAACCAAGAAAAGTCTGCAGAAACTGTGTGTGTGTGTGTGCTTGTGTGTGCTTCCCTGTTCATGCTGCAGCCTCGTGGAGCACATATCATCCAGAAGGTCATCGCGAGACACCCCGCGAGAAATGGTGTAAGGCCGTCACACCCTTGCTCTGGATCAATGTCACAATAACTGCTGGTGATAAAGGTGTTTCCATGGTAACCAGAGTGGGTTTTCAGCAAATGAGAGAGGAGGAATGAGTCCTCTAGGTATGCATGTCTTGCAGCACACACCCAGGATGACTTAACCCTTACAGATCCTGTCACATTCTCAACCATTAGGACAGTGATAAGAGATAAACAGGCCATGACGGAATAAATGGGGAATCAATGCCATCTTAATAAAATGTAAACATAGATTTATTCTAAATCAGTGATTGCAATGTCCAATATCATAATATTTAGCTCTTATTTTAATAAAAAATAAAATATAATAAGTTCCACAAACAAAATAGAAAAAAAAAAAAATCATGCGGATACTGTGATTGCAATAGACATTACAGTTTGAATAGCCAGTGGCGGAAAATGTTCCAACAGTGGTTCATCTGCTGGATGGATTGATTACAGCCCCTTAGACACTCCCTGTAACCATAGAGGTCCAGCAGAACAGTGTTTTCTCTGTCAAGTACAAAAAAACCCCAAACAGTATTACTAGTAGTATAAGAAATACCCAACGTGACCTGTCATGGTCAAAATAACAATAGTTGTATTTTGGTGGAAACAGCTGCACCAGTCTTGTACAGTGTTATATTGATGAAGATTGGAGTGGAGCGTTCTCCCTCCTCTTCCACGCAGAGGCCTATATTGGATTTCACGCTGGCTGCCCATTCACCAGACACTGCAGTGCATTCCTAACCAAGGGCCTGGGGGGAATATGGCTGCTTTATTTGTTTATAATGTTTAGGCTTCCCACAAATGGCTTTCGCTGCAGTCCGGATAACTATGCATAGTTACATTTAGGCAATCGACTGGGCTCATTTCGACATGAACGGCGCAGCTCAATTCATTTGGAAAAGACTAAAAATCCAATCCTGAATTTTCTCAGAAGGAGGAGGAAAATATAGCGGGGTTATGAATGAAGGGGAAATGGAGGAAAAAAGGCAAAGGGAGGTGTTGGGAGTTGCTAGAGCTGTAATTTAAAAGGTATAACTCGCGTTAACGTAGCTGTAGAAGAAACACTACCCTGTGAAAGATACAGAGAAAGCATGTTCAGTACTTCCTACCATCACGCCGTCTCTCCCATCTTCTGGCTCACTCAAATATGAATGACAGATAAAATATAGATGCCTTCCCACTACTCTAAACAGCTTTCTCTTTGTGTATCTACACAAACCCCTGACTCATCTGTGGCTGTCCTTCTGGCTACAACAGCACTCATAAAATCTATAACAGCCAACTGCCAACTTTTACACCTTCAGCTCCATTAAGAGGTATGACTACGTCTGAGACAAATTCCCTGGAAACACTTTTGGAGTGAAACCCTAATTCACTAAACTGATGACAGACGATGACACTCCGGTGACAACGCAAGACAAATTAAGTTAGTGGTGTTGCAGTAGGCTGTCTGAGGGATGACACACACACACACACACACAAGAAGATGTCTGGTAAGTGAACCGGTGTGAGTCATGTGTGTGTGTGTGTGTGTGTGCGTGCTGCTATCCTGAATCACTGCTGTGTGTTTTTGTGTGTGTGTGTTTGTGAGTCTGAGTGTGGATGTGTGTGGGTGCACGTGTGCATGTGAATCTCCCATCATCTCCTCTAGCCGATTCCTTGTCCTCCGCCAGCTGCCCAGCTTCTCACTCCATTTGCTCCAGACTTCATACACATCTGTCCACCAAATCCATCCATCTCTGTCTCTCTCTCCCTGTCTCCAACACACACACACACACACACACACACACACACACACACACACACACACACACACACACACACACACACACACACACACACACACACACACACACACACACACACACACACACACACACAGGACACTGGAAGAAGTTGTTGTATCTCATAGCTCTAAAAGACTTACTGTTGGCTATTGATGTGAACAAACAGAACAACATTGGCCCTCGGTAACCAAGGTCAGCCAAAAACAATGTGCCATTTTCCCCCTAATTACTTTGCCTTTTCTCCAGTCAGATCGCTCAGCGCTCTTTCTCTGCGTGAAATAGAACGTCCTTGCAAACTTTAGACGACGTCTCAGAAATAGCTGCATGGTTGTTGCAAAAAATAAAAAGTCAGAAGCCTCCCAAAGAATCCAGTGAGGTGTAAAGATGAAAGCCAGGCGAGCAGGAGAGTTGGTAGAG